>NC_057797.1:409235115-409269475 GCF_018294505.1 Triticum aestivum
GTCGGACGTCTGAGCGACATCGCAGAAAGGGCTTTAAAAGAAATGCCACAGTCGGACGTCTGAGCGACATCGCAGAAAGGGCTTTAAAAGAAATGCCACAGTCGGACGTCTGAGCGACATCGCAGAAAGGGATTTAAATTCACCAGTAAATAATACTCATAATAAACATTCAATCCATGAGAATAAACGGGTTAGTCCATCCACAATGACAATCATTCAACCGGACTTAGCACTCATGCGACTCACCGGAGTCTCTGTCACCAAAGCTGACAATTGATTAGGATAAGAAGGAACGAAACTTGACATGGAATAGATGATTTGGAGGAATATATGACTCTGCAGAGTTTGTACAAAATTTTTCCCACAGCCAATGGATTTCCGTAGTCACGAAGGACTAGTTCCGTTTACGGTATTTCAGAAGAAAACACAGCTAACCGGTACACACCCATCCTACCTCTCGATGCTAGGAATCACCCTAGTCATCGTCCAAGAAAAACTTTTGAGACGGGGAGATCACAATCTCGAATAGCATGGGATCAAATTTATATACGCGCGCTCTAAGGGGTGCCCCCCTCTCGGTCCCAACCGGAAACACCCATGCCCCCTGACCGGATGACTGGCTTTAATCCAGGGCCATGGAACCATCATCACGGCCTCTCCTCTTTGGTGTGTACCATGAAAGCGGTTTGCAACTTACTAAACCATATTCCTTGCGAAAAACATGTGGTAGTACAAGGAAGGAAATGATAGGTACTGGACCGATATGGTTTGACACTGAAGTCACATGGTCTGGCGTACGACTGGCATGCTACAACACTGCCACCGTACCCATCCTCATGCCAACACATGGCCATTCATATTCACATTCATCCACGTATGGATCATCGAACTCACTTACCTCATTATCACATAAAATAACGTTCATCGGTATGCTCACCGACATGCCATGAAACTAACTAAATGCAAAACATGTCAAGACACTCATCATATCAAAAGTTCAAACATGCTTGCCTGGTTCAGAGTAGTCGGAGCCTAGCTCGGTGAAGTTCGCGTCTCCGTCACCTCCTTCGGTATCTACGGTTTAAAGAAAATATATGCGCTAACGTAAATACCAAGGAGTGCACAGAAGGTAAACCAAATATTTTTCAAATAAATCTGATAAAAAAACTAGACAAAATTTCAAAGAGAACAGAAAAAGAATCAATCAAAAATACTTTTCTGATTAAAAGTTATAAGGGTTTTGGTCCAGGGACTTATCTGTAATGAAACAGAAGATTTCCAGGGGCTAGTTTATAAAGACAGAAAACGCTTCGGTAGCGACTACGCCAGCCCGAAGAGAAAACGCATTCTGCCCGAAGGCGCTTCCAGAAAACGATTCGAAAGAGAGAGCAGAGAGGCTGACGGTGGGGTCCCACCCGTCAGGTTCAAATGTTCAAACGGGGCGGCAGAGTTCGCCGGCGCCTGAGAGCCGCGGTGGTCACCGGCGGCGATCCACGGCGAGGCAGAGAGATCGGAGAGTACCTCCGTGCTCAGGGTACCCTTCCGCGTCAGTTGATGGTGGTGGAGTCGGTCGGCGAGCACCACGTCGACGGCGAGCTTTGCTCCGGCGGACGGCGGCTCGGGTGGTCGAGGGGCTCGTCGGAGAGGGCTGCAAAGGTTAAATTGAAGAGGAGGTTATGCTCCTGGCAGCTAGAGAGGGTAACGAACGGGGTTTGAGCGCCGGAGATGGCCTCACCAGAACGAATCGGGCTGGAGGCCGAGGCGGGGCGAGGCGGCCGGAGCTGGGGGAGAAGACCTCCTCGAGGCCCCCCCTAGTGGCCTGGCGGGGTGTTGGTGAGTAGTGGAGGTGCTGCGTGCACGAGAGTGAGCTCGGGACCCCTTTATATAGGCAGTCCGAGGCGGTTGCCGTGAACGAGGATCACCGGTGAGCGATTACGGTTGCGCAGTGCTCGGTCGGGGTGGTTAGGGGGTCGAGCGTCATCACGGAGGTTCAATGGGTCCGTTTTGGTGTTAAACTGGCCGGGGTTTGGGTGTTAAGGGCGAGCTCGACGGAACGGTGATGGCGCGGGCCCGTCGGCGGCGGAGAGCGCGTTCCGTGCTTGCCGGCCACGGTGGCTGTGCTACGGGCGTGCGCTGGCGTGCATGAGGCCACGCGGAGAGCCAGGGAGCGATGGGCGGCGTGGAACGGCGTTCTGCCGTGGTGTGCCTCCTGTCGGCCACCACGGGAGGTCCCGACGCCACAGAAGACGCCGGCGAGGGCGAGCCAGCGCGCTACCGACGTCAGGAAGGCTCCACGCACGCGTGTGAAGCTTCGGACAAGAGGAAGAGGCGGCGAGGAACGTGGCAAGGGCACTATGGCCGCGTGACTGAAACTGACGGACTGAAGATGACACTGAAACTGAATTTTCTGAACTTTGAACAGTAACCGTGCCCACAAGGTGTTCGACCGAATGAAATTGGCCTCTGGTGATTTTTCCTTGAGCTGATTTTTGGTGGAGTGGCTTCTCCTTGCTCAAGTAGGCTGCATGATTTTTGGTGGAATTTTTGGAGCAGTGTGGATATGAATTTCACCAAATTTGGCAAATCTGGTCCAAACTTGCAGAGACTGTATTTTGAAAAATTTGAAAAGAGGAGGAGTGGATCAAGATGGTTCTGGGTTGTGGGTTCAAAGGACAATCCAGGAGAATTGGTTTGAGGTCAAAACTCAAATGAAAAAGTGTACTTGCTTTGAAAATCCCTCAGGCTCCAAATAATTTTCAGAATTGAATTGAGGGGGAAAATAATTAGAATAAAATCCAAAACCAGTTTGGATTAGTTGGGATAGAGAATTTAGGTTGATCACAAGGGGGAGGGGAGGTTTTGGAGGGGTTTTATCTCATGGGCAAAAATACAAAGCCAAGGGTGGCTTCAAAGATAAGAAAATCCCAAATTTTCATAGAGCTTCTCTTAAAAATAAAACAAATTAAAACTCCCAAAAAGATTACATCTTTAGAGGGAACTAACAGAGAAAAAGTTTGCAAAAGATCAACCACCAAAGTTTGAAAGAATTAAAAACCATGCCAAGGCAAAAAGGAGGTTTTTAAGAGGAAGGTTTTTCTGAAAAAGAAAGATTTTTAAAAAGAAACTCTCTCTCTCCTCAAAACCACAAAGTTTTTGATAAAAAACCAAATAAAAATTTTGGAGTGTCACAACACCTACCCCCTTAGGAAAAATCTCGTCCCCGAGATTTCAGCTGATCCTTAAATAAGTGTGGATGCTCTGTCCGAAGAAAATCCTCGCTTTCCCAAGTTGCTTCACTGTCAGTGTGATTGCTCCACTGGACTTTGAAAAACTTGATGGTTTTCTGTCGGGTCCTCCTTTCAGACTCCTCTAATATTCTTATGGGATGTTCTCAATAAGTGAGGTCTGGCTGTACGTCAATGCTCTCATGAGATACTTGTTTCTTGGGGTTGCTTACGCACTTCCTTAATTGAGAGACGTGGAACACGTCATGAATGTTGGACAAGTCTTCGGGTAAGTCTAGTTGGTAGGCTACAGTGCCTCTTCGTGCCACTATGCAAAATGGTCCAATGAATCTTGGTGCTAATTTTCCTTTAATCTTAAACCGTTGCAATCCTCTCATCGGGGATACTCTCAAGTATACGAATTCACCGGGTTCGAAGCTGACCCTACGATGTTTCTGATCATAATAACTTTTCTGTCGACTTTGAGCGGTCTTAAGTCGGTCCCTGATTAGCTTGACTTTTTCCTCGGCTTCTCTGAGCATATCTGGTCCGAAGATGCGGCTGTCTCCGGTCTCTGACCAATTTAACGGGGTACGACATCTCCTTCCGTATAGGGCTTCGAAAGGAGCCATTTGCAGGCTGGCCTAGTAACTGTTGTTGTATGCAAACTCGGCATATGGCAGGCTGTCCTCCCAACTGGTCCCATAGGTGAGGACACATGCTCTCAGCATGTCTTCTAAAACCTGGTTTACGCGTTCTGTTTGTCCATCAGTCTGTGGATGGTATGCGGTACTGAAGGCTAGTTGGGTTCCCAGAGCCTGTTGTAATTGCTCCCAAAATCTTGAGACGAACTGAGTGCCTCTGTTGGAAATTATAGTCTTCGGGACACCGTGCAGACAGACTATGCGGGAAAGATAAATCCTGGCAAGCCTCTGAGTGGTGTAGGTTGTCTTTACTGGAATAAAGTGTGCTACTTTGGTCATCCTGTCAGTGATGACCCATATGGCATCATTCCCGTGTCGTGATCAAGGTAATCCGACAATAAAATCCATCCCTATTTCATCCCATTTCCACTCAGGTATTTTGTTAGGTTGCAGTAGTCCGGCTGGTCTCTGATGTTCGGCTTTTATGCGTTGACATGAGTCGCAACATGCAATGAAAGCGGCTATGTCCCTCTTCATACCGTGCCACCAAAATCTTTCCTGAATATCCTTATACATTTTGGTTCCTCCAGGGTGGATCGAATATGGAGTGGTGTGTGCTTCAGTTAAAACTTGCCGTTTAAGGTCTTCTATGTTTGGCACGCATAGCCTTTCTCCGTACCATAATATTCCTTCATTGTCTGTGACGAATTCTGAGGCCTTGCCCATACTCAACTTCCTTTTAATTCCTTCAATGCTGGGGTGACCGGACTGAGCCTTTTTAATTTTCTCCACAAGGTGTGGTTGTATTTCCAAGTTTGATATGGTGCCTTCTGCTACCATTATCAAGTTGAGCTTGACAAATTCTTGATGGAATTCGGGCCTCAAGCTGTGCAGATAGTTCCCGTCGGAGCTGGGGTTCCGACTCAGGGCATCGGCCACTACGTTTGCTTTCCCTGGTTGGTAATGGATACCAACATCATAATCCTTTACCAATTCCAACCAGCGGCGTTGCCGTAAATTTAGTTCTGGCTGCGTAAAAATGTATTTGAGGCTTTTGTGATCCGTATATATCTCACATCGATTCCCAAGTAGGAAATGCCTCCATTCCTTGAGTGCATGAATAACTGCTGCCATTTCTAAATCATGAGTGGGATAATTTTCCTCGTGTTTGCGAAGTTGCCTTGAAGCGTAGGCGACAACCTTGCCTTCTTGCATCAACACGCATCCGAGACCCTTTCTGGATGCGTCACAAAATACTTCAAAATTCTTGTGTATATCGGGTACAATTAATACCGGTGCTGTTGTTAATTTCCGCTTTAGCTCTTGGAAACTCTTCTCGCAGGCTTCTGTCCATTCAAACTTCTTATCTTTCTTGAGTAACTGTGTCATAGGCTTGGATATGGTGGAAAATCCTTCAATAAATCTGCGGTAATATCCTGCCATTCCCAAGAAACTTCGTATGTCCGTTACACTGGCTGGTGACTTCCAGTCAAGTACGGCCTTGACTTTCTCTGGGTCCACTGCTATACCGTCTTGAGTCAGCACGTGGCCTAGAAAACCTACTTGTCTTAGCCAAAATTCGCACTTGCTGAACTTGGCATACAATTGGTGTTTCCTTAGCTCTCCTAGTACAATCCTGAGATGTTCTGCGTGCTCTTCTGGTGTTTTGGAGTATACCAGAATATCGTCGATGAATACTACGACGAATTTGTCCATAAACTTCATAAATACTTTGTTCATGAGGTGAACAAAATATGTCGGGGCGTTAGTTAATCCAAATGGCATCACTGTGAACTCGTACAGTCCATATCTGGAGGTGAAGGCTGTTTTGGGGATATCTTCCGTTCGTACCTTCAATTGATGGTATCCTGACCTTAAGTCAATTTTTGAGAATACCTTGGCCTGAGCAAGTTGATCAAACAAATCGTTTATCCTTGGCATCGGGTATTTGTTTTTGACTGTGACCATGTTAAGTGCTCGATAGTCGATACACAATCTCAGCGTTCCATCCTTCTTCTTGGCAAATAAAATTGGTGATCCCCAAGGTGAGGAGCTAGCCCGAATGTATCCTTTATCCAGTAATTCCTTTATTTGCTTCTTCAATTCGATCAACTCGGATGGTGCCATTCTGTATGGTTTCTTGTATATGGGGGTGGTTCCTGGTGCTAGCTCAATGCGGAATTCTATTTCTTGGTCTGGTGGCATGCCTGGCACCTCTTCAGGGAATACATCTGGAAATTCACACACTACTGGAACCTTGTTTAGCTCAGAAACGTCCACCTTATTTAATCTCGGTTGCCGGGATCTTTTTCCTTCCTTGGCTGATACTCTTATTGTTTTCCCTTGGTGGTGTGTGAGAATCACGGTCCTGTTGAAACAGTCGATAAAACCTTTATTGGTGGTTAGCCAATCCATCCCTAGGATGACATCCAGTCCTTTATTTTCCAATACAATAAGATTTGCGTAAAACTCCAATCCTTCAAACTCAATGACCACATTCTGACAGTAATTCTGAGAAACTTGCTGAATCCCGGGGGACTTGATTATTATGGATTTCTCCAAAGGAAGCATCGAAAATTATTTTGCAAAGCAAAACTTTTCGAGATGAAAGAGTGAGAAGCTCCAGAATCAAACAAAACCATTGCAGGTATTGTGTTGACAGGAAACGTACCGAGTACGATATCCGGAGCATTTTGTGCCTCCTCTTTGGTTACGTGGTTCAGATGACCCTTCCTGTGGTTATTGTTGGGATTGAAATTGTTTCGCTTGGGCGCTGAATTATTTCCGCCGTTGTTCGGCTTTGGGGTTGAGTTCCTTGGCTTGGGGCACTGTTTGGCATAATGCCCTTCTTCTCCACAAGCGTAACAAGTAACGCCGGGGCGATAGGTGAATTCCTTGTCCCTTGCATGAAAATTCTTGATTGGGCGTGAGACATTGGATGAGAATTTGGGTGTCCCACCCTTTTTAAAATCTATCTTGCTTCGGTGATTGCGAGTGTGATTAGTCTGGTCCCTTTTTCGCTTGCGGATATCTTCCAGACTGCGTCTCTCATTTTCCAGAGTAATGGCCTTGTCCACCAGCGTTTTAAAATCAGGAAAAGTGTGCACGACCAGTTGGCATTTAAGCGCGGGCGCCAGACCGTCAAGGAATTTCTCCATCTTCTTGATTTCAGTCATACGCTCCTCATTGGCGTAGCGGGATAATAGGGTAAATTGACTATTGTAATCTGACACTGTCATGTTCCTTTGTTTGAGGTCATCGAATTCTGTCTTCTTGATTTTCATAATGCTCTTAGGAATATGTGCACCACGGAAACCTTCCTTGAAATCATCCCAGGTTATGTCATTTTCGTTGGGATGCATGTGCAGAAAATTCTCCCACCACGATGCGGCTGCTCCTGTGAGATAGTGTGGAGCATATAGTACTTTCTCGAGATCTGAACACTTTGCAATAATTAATTTCCTCTCCATATCTCGAAGCCAGTCCTCGGCCTCAAGAGGCTTGTCAGTGTGAGAAAATGTTTGAGGACGTGTCTTCTGTAGCTCAGATAACTTGGAATGTTGCTGATACTGTCCATGATGATTCCCCATGTTGATGACTTGGTTCATCATCTCGCGATGTTGTTGCTGACTCTGTTCATAAAGGCGGCACATTTGTGAAAGTGCCGATTCACTGCCTTGTTGGCTTGACTGTCCCTGAGTGAACTCATTGTTGGGTTGAGTATCAAAAATTTCCTCTGGTGGAGTTGGCATGGAACGTGTCCAAGGACGAGACATTTTTCACTCTGGGAATTTTTTTTGTAAAACTTTTAAGAAAAGCGGAAAGAGTCGCAAAAATAAAACCATAAATGCATAAAGCTGGCAGATATAATTAAACACCCAAGCTTGCTTAAGAAAAAACAAATCGACTTGCGCACGGAGAAGGACTGCTCATTACATATCTTACACGCGGGCGGTAATTATACAGTACATCACTCAGGATATGCGTACATAATCCTGACATGTTATTAAGGCTAGTGCACTTCTCCAGATCCTACATGATGCGCAAACGGGCTACTCCTCACAACCTATGCACATATCTTACAAAGTGGTACAATATATGGCAGCTAAGCGTACTCAGGCAGAGATGTTGACGACCTCCTTTGCCCTGCCGAGGGCGAGGCGTAGCGAGGTTGGGGACTCGACTTCCTCCTCGCTAATGGGCTCCATACGTGTAGTGTTGCGCAGAGAGGACGGAGCGGTTGCCAGGGGCGGAGCAACATGTACAGGAGTGGGCGCGAAGGTTGGTGTAGTGCGCGCTGGAGTGGGTGCAATGACTTGGTTAAATTCTTCGGTAGAAGGCAGGCGACGAGTAGGCGTAAAAGATGCTGATGACGAGACAAAAGTCGGTGGTGGAGCGATGGGTAGGAGCTCCCTCCTGTTGGCAGCACAGCCATGGACTGAGTCCATGCGGGTAGCTATGAAGTCGTCCACCAGGTTGTCGAAGGCTGCCTCCAGGGCCTGGAGATACTCAATGAGCATCTCAAAAGCCTCGTCTCGTTCTCCTCTGGGGCAGGAGTATGCGTAGTGACAGGTGTAAGGCACATGGCACGGAAGATAACGGTAACGACGAGCCTTCATCACGGGAAGGACATCCCTGAGACGAGCTATCGCCTCGCGGGCTGCCATCTCCATAGCATGCCTCTCCGTAGGCATGGCTCTTCCCACGAACCGGAAGCGGCGTAACTCACCACGCCCTCCCCTGAACTGCACCGCGGCCTGGTGCAGGGTCAGACTGTCGTTGACTCGGTGCTGGTAGAGTGTGAAGACTGGGCGCACGGATGGCCCCATCGCGACCTGAACGATGGAAGAAAGAAGCTTGACGAACCCATCGGGCACGTTGGCGAAGGTCTGAGACTCGCAGCTGATGTCGGCCATCTACAAAAGTAGGCAAAATTCTGCAGGGTCAGATCATAAATTTATGCTGACTGCCAGAAAATGACTACAATTGCAAAATCATAAAATAGCTCTGACATGCTAATGACTAATTAGCGATCGCACCTAGTGGCTTCCTACAGTCAGCCTGGCTCTGGTACCAAGCTTGTCACGACCGGTTTTCCAATAAAAATATTTATTGATAAACCAGTCTTTTGAGTCCAGTATGAGAGAAATCCTCCTCACTGGTAGACAATTCCTTGATACAATAAGCCACTAGCATAAAAATATATTACAGGGTTGAACTGCGGCTGCTCAACCAAATTATTACAAGCATGCCAATAATCATACATAATGGCGGACAGAACACAGTGGTGTGGAGACATACTACTGACTCAAGGATAGGCTGGTGGTGGAAAAACACAGCGGGAAGGGAAATACAAGACTCTAAGAATATCATTTCATCGAACGTCGAGGTGAGGCTCGATAAATTTATTTGGTAGCGGAAGCAGATATAAAACAGTGGCCAAATCCAGGGTCGCACAAGACTGACTGGGACTCCTCTAAGTGTCGGACTCGCTATCGAACTCTTCATCCATGAGATCGCCTTCGTCAGCATCTGGCCAAATCAACAAGCCAGTGAGTACTTTGAAAGTACTCGCAAGACAGTTCGGACGTAAGATATAACAAATGCATGCATGGATGCAACATGATTAATTCCTTAATGCACAATAAATAAAATTGGCATAACGGGTAAGTAAAAAGGGAAACGGCGGTAGTCCGCCTGAAATCCCACAGAGCATAAATAAGGACCGATCGGGTGTCTAAAGCGACGCCTCGAAAGGTGAACAAATAAAAAAATAAGGAAATGATGCCACAGTCGGGCATCTTAGCGACACCACATAAAGGGCTTTAAAAGAAATGCCACAGTCGGACGTCTGAGCGACATCGCAGAAAGGGCTTTAAAAGAAATGCCACAGTCGGACGTCTGAGCGACATCGCAGAAAGGGCTTTAAAAGAAATGCCACAGTCGGACGTCTGAGCGACATCACAGAAAGGGCTTTAAAAGAAATGCCACAGTCGGACGTCTGAGCGACATCGCAGAAAGGGCTTTAAATTCACCAGTAAATAATACTCATAATAAAAATTCAATCCATGAGAATAAACAGGTTAGTCCATCCACAGGGATAATCATTCAACCGGACTTAGCACTCATGCGATTCACCGGAGTCTCTGTCACCAAAGCTTACAATTGATTAGGATAAGAAGGAACGAAACTTGACATGGAATAGATGATTTGGAAGAATATATGACTCTGCAGAGTTTGTACAAAATTTTTCCCACAGCCAACGGATTTCCGTAGTCACGAAGGACTAGTTCCGTTTACGGTATTTCAGAAGAAAACACAGCTAACCGGTACACACCCATCCTACCTCTCGATGCTAGGAATCACCCTAGTCATCGTCCAAGAAAAACTTTTGAGACGGGGAGATCACAATCTCGAATAGCATGGGATCAAATTTATATACGCGCGCTCTAAGGGGTGCCCCCCTCTCGGTCCCAACCGGAAACACCCATGCCCCCTGACCGGATGACTGGCTTTAATCCAGGGCCATGGAACCATCATCACGGCCTCTCCTCTTTGGTGTGTACCATGAAAGCGGTTTGCAACTTACTAAACCATATTCCTTGCGGAAAACATGTGGTAGTACAAGGAAGGAAATGATAGGTACTGGACCGATATGGTTTGACACTGAAGTCACATGGTCTGGCGTACGACTGGCATGCTACAACACTGCCACCGTACCCATCCTCATGCCAACACATGGCCATTCATATTCACATTCATCCACGTATGGATCATCGAACTCACTTACCTCATTATCACATAAAATAACGTTCATCGGTATGCTCACCGACATGCCATGAAACTAACTAAATGCAAAACATGTCAAGACACTCATCATATCAAAAGTTCAAACATGCTTTCCTGGTTCAGAGTAGTCGGAGCCTAGCTCGGTGAAGTTCGCGGCTCCGTCACCTCCTTCGGTATCTACGGTTTAAAGAAAATATATGCACTAACGTAAATACCAAGGAGTGCACAGAAGGTAAACCAAATATTTTTCAAATAAATCTGATAAAAAAACTAGACAAAATTTTAAAGAGAACAGAAAAAGAATCAATCAAAAATACTTTTCTGATTAAAAGTTATAAGGGTTTTTGTCCAGGGACTTATCTGTAATGAAACAGAAGATTTCCAGGGGCTAGTTTATAAAGACAGAAAACGCTTCGGTAGCGACTACGCCAGCCCAAAGAGAAAACGCATTCTGCCCGAAGGCGCTTCCAGAAAACGATTCGAAAGAGAGAGCAGAGAGGCTGACGGTGGGGTCCCACCCGTCAGGTTCAAATGTTCAAACGGGGCGGCAGAGTTCGCCGGTGCCCGAGAGCTGCGGTGGTCGCCGGCGGCGATCCACGGCGAGGCAGAGAGATCTGAGAGTACCTCCGTGCTCAGGGTACCCTTCCGCGTCAGTTGATGGTGGTGGAGTCGGTCGGCGAGCACCACGTCGACGGCGAGCTTTGCTCCGGCGGACGGCGGCTCGGGTGGTCGAGGGGCTCGTCAGAGAGGGCTGCAAAGGTTAAATTGAAGAGGAGGTTATGCTCCTGGCAGCTAGAGAGGGTAACGAACGGGGTTTGAGCGCCGGAGATGGCCTCACCAGAACGAATCGGGCTGGAGGCCGAGGCGGGGCGAGGCGGCCGGAGCTGGGGGAGAAGACCTCCTCGAGGCCCCCCCTAGTGGCCTGGCGGGGTGTTGGTGAGTAGTGGAGGTGCTGCGTGCACGAGAGTGAGCTCGGGACCCCTTTATATAGGCAGTCCGAGGCGGTTGCCGTGAACGAGGATCACCGGCGAGCGATTACGGTGGCGCAGTGCTCGGTCGGGGTGGTTAGGGGGTCGAGCGTCATCACGGAGGTTCAATGGGTCCGTTTTGGTGTTAAACTGGCCGGGGTTTGGGTGTTAAGGGCGAGCTCGACGGAACGGTGATGGCGCGGGCCCGTCGGCGGCGGAGAGCGCGTTCCGTGCTTGCCGGCCACGGTGGCTGTGCTACGGGCGTGCGCTGGCATGCATGAGGCCACGCGGAGAGCCAGGGAGCGATGGGCGGCGTGGAACGGCGTTCTGCCGTGGTGTGCCTCCTGTCGGCCACCACGGGAGGTCCCGACGCCGCAGAAGACGCCGGCGAGGGCGAGCCAGCGCGCTACCGACGCCAGGAAGGCTCCACGCACGCGTGTGAAGCTTCAGACAAGAGGAAGAGGCGGCGAGGAACGTGCCAAGGGCACTGTGGCCGCGTGACTGAAACTGACGGACTGAAGATGACACTGAAACTGAATTTTCTGAACTTTGAACAGTAACCGTGCCCACAAGGTGTTCGACCGAATGAAATTGGCCTCTGGTGATTTTTCCTTGAGCTGATTTTTGGTGGAGTGGCTTCTCCTTGCTCAAGTAGGCTGCATGATTTTTGGTGGAATTTTTGGAGCAGTGTGGATATGAATTTCACCAAATTTGGCAAATCTGGTCCAAACTTGCAGAGACTGTATTTTGAAAAATTTGAAAAGAGGAGGAGTGGATCAAGATGGTTCTGGGTTGTGGGTTCAAAGGACAATCCAGGAGAATTGGTTTGAGGTCAAAACTCAAATGAAAAAGTGTACTTGCTTTGAAAATCCCTCAGGCTCCAAATAATTTTCAGAATTGAATTGAGGGGGAAAATAATTAGAATAAAATCCAAAACCAGTTTGGATTAGTTGGGACAGAGAATTTAGGTTGATCACAAGGGGGAGGGGAGGTTTTGGAGGGGTTTTATCTCATGGGCAAAAATACAAAGCCAAGGGTGGCTTCAAAGATAAGAAAATCCCAAATTTTCATAGAGCTTCTCTTAAAAATAAAACAAATTAAAACTCCCAAAAAGATTACATCTTTAGAGGGAACTAACAGAGAAAAAGTTTGCAAAAGATCAACCACCAAAGTTTGAAAGAACTAAAAACCCTGCCAAGGCAAAAAGGAGGTTTTTAAGAGGAAGGTTTTTCTGAAAAAGAAAGATTTTTAAAAAGAAACTCTCTCTCTCCTCAAAACCACAAAGTTTTTGATAAAAAACCAAATAAAAATTTTGGAGTGTCACATTATCACAGCCGCCGGGTTAGAACCAGAACTTTTCAAGAAGGCGATCTGGTGCTCCGGCTCATCCAGGATCGGACTGACATGCACAAGCTGTCCCCGCCCTGGGAAGGACCCTTTGTGGTCAGCAAGAATCTGCATAACGGGTCATACTACCTTATCGATGTTCGCGAGCACAAAGGCTCACGTAAATCGGACGATGAGACCCACCGGCCGTGGAATATCGCTCATCTTCGTCCTTATTATACTTGAGCCACAAGCTCTTCTTATGTACATAGTTATGACAATGTATATATTATGATCAATATAACAAACCGGAGCCTCAGCTAAAGCGGGGTCTCTGTTGTTTTTTACATCATGTGCGGTTACATGGGGGCTTCTGTCTATAAAGCGAAGCTCTGTTTACCCGTTGATCCGGTTTGTAGAGCCATAAAAAAATCACTTGGGGGCTTGGTCGTATTCGAACCACAACTACACCTCTTGATCGGCGTAAGGCCACCAGGGAAATCACTTGGGGGCTTGGTCATATTCGAACCATAGCTACACCTCTTGATCGGCGTAAGGCCACCAGGGAAATCAATTAGAGGCCAAAGAGAGTGTTGCAAAAGCACAACTCAAACATAGGCACCCACTGAGCACAGCTCAAAATATTGCTTGGGGGCTCTTTGCTTCTCAAAGAACAAAGAGTCTACACCTTGTAATAGGCTATCAAGCCAGGCTTGGAAGCCAGGTGTATGCACCTGAAACCCCGGGTTATCCTGCCTTTCTTAAGTAAGCCACTCCATCTAGATAATCCTGGTATGACCCGCCGAACGTTTGACAAGTCAATGTCATAGACCCTGAACTTGTCAAAGTTAAAACAATGATTGGTTAATGTGAGGTCCATCTTAAAAGGATTTGTAAAATGGTTTAACTCAGTGGCCTGGCAGCCCATGAAAAGCCTCGATTTTGGGCCTGGCAGCCCATGAAAAGCCTCGCATGTTCTTTTTATGCTCTTATTTGCCAAGTCTTTTCTCCTTTAATGAGGTTGGTAATATCTTACGATAAACCAACATTTATTAACCCGGTTGGCTTTCAACTATAAGTTGTCAGTTATAATCCGGTGCTTGTTAGCCTGGCCTGGTTTGACTATAAGTCACCAGTGTGTTATACGGATAATCCGGTGTTATAACAACCTGGCACAGTTTCATTGTAAACCGGCAAAAAAGGGGAGGAGTTATCAATACTCAAGATTTGGGTAATTACCCTTACTACAATAAGTTGGTAAACCAACGATGTGATTCAGTATCACAGGTATGATGTATTTCATATTTGATTATTCTTAAAAGTACAGTCTTGGTTATAGACCGTGGTTTTATATTGGGCGTTATGACCTGTCCGACGGTAAACTGCCAGGACACTTTAAACCTGTTGTATGCAGAAACAGGATTGAATAAAAGCTGCTAAAGATCATCAGCAGACACAGCATAATCGTGACGGATTAACAGTATTATGTAGAGTAAATGTGCACGATGGCATAGCAGATCAAGTGTTTAAACGAGCCTATTACAAGGCGTTTTGATGCCCCAAAAAGATAATTGTTTATCACACATATGGCAGTGGGCGGAAGCTAAACCGGCCTTCAGATCATGATTCTTCACCAGGCTGGCTTGACGGTTGCGGATCACCTAGCGCCGGTTCATCCTCCTCCTCTTTATCCAGTGGTTGGAAGTCAGTGGTCGACCAACCAATCCCAGTTAATGCTCTGAACACAGCGTCATCTCTTATAAGATCGGAGGGGTCAACTTCAGGAGCATAAGTATGCTTACGAATTGGCAGAATAAGAGTGGGTGTTTCGTAGCCTGGCGTGTTGACCCTATTGTTGTGGGCATCATAAATCGACTGATGAAACGAAAGATCAGTTTCTTCAGCCAACTTACTAGACAATGAGCGCATTTCCCTCGTCAAAGCCCGAAGATCTTCATTATCAAATGCTGATCCGTCCTCCTTAATGCTTGGGTATCCATTCTCTATGTCAGCCGGATCAAGATTAGAAATCCACGCTTTAGCACGGGTCAGGGCAGTAAGAGCGCCGGCCCTCACAGCTGATTGTTTTATTTCTTCAAGATGGGCGGGCATCATCGGCATCCTCTCTAAAGTGTCCTTGATCAAAGTTGGGGCGGTTTATTGTAAGAAGCTGTGCAGATAACCCGTTGTGCACCGGTATACAGTTGCTCTATTAGTGTATAAGCAGCTTTTAGTTTCTTCTGCATGTCTGAGCCAAGATGAGTTATGTGGCTACCTGCAAGGGTCAAAATATTAGTAAACCGGTAGTTTCATGGATATTGTTTACTTAGAATTTATGAAGAGGGTATTTACCAAAGACAGCAGTGGTCATAGCATTGATTTGATGCTTCAAACCAGTCAGCTCTTCTATCACCGGATTAAGGGCTGTTTCTGCATCCTCAGCCCTCTTTTGCAGTGTGTCCTTCTCTAAATCTCAGTCTGCCTGCTCCTTCTTGAAATTTTCCTTCAGCTTCTCCATGGCTGCTAAGGCGCTGGTCAGCTCCTCTTTGGCCTTGGACGTCTCTGCTTGTTCGGACTTGATGTTTTCCTGAAGGTCGGCGGTTTGAGAGTCCTTTTTACGCAGCTCGGCCTGTAAGAGATGAACGTGTCAGGAGTTGGTGGCATATATTTGAAGTCCCAAGCACATAACAAGTTATACACTTGGCACTTGGGGGCTAATGCATATTGCTTCTTATCAACTAACATTTTAAGTCCCAAGCGCATAACAAGTTATGCCTTGGCACTTGGGGGCTAATGCACATCGGTTCAAGTCAAAGTTATGAAGTTTTTTCCCAATAAATCGGATTACAAGAAAGATGATTATCAGAAATTTTGGAACCTTCAAGACAGGAAAGGTACCAGTTCATCCTAAAGGTATAAACTGGCCCCTGGGGGCTACACACGCAAAATTAAATATTATTCTACTACAAGTCCCGGTTCACACTAATATTATGAACCAGCACTTGAGGGCTAATGAAGTTGATAATTAAGGCCGGTTATAAGGAAAACGATCTTGTGAAAAATAATTGATATTTACCTCATATCGCTCCTTCATCAGACCTACTAAACCGGCTTCATAGTCGCGGCTTGTGTACAGGCGGTTTAAATATTCAGAATGAATGTCCTGAGCATCGAGGTGGGCATAGCTTGATAAGTCTGTTTTCCACTTGCCCTTGTCCATAGCAGAAAGCTCCTCCTTGGCACTATGCTTTGATAAAGCGACAGGGTTGCCAGGAGCAGTATGACCAACACCGGTAAGCATAGTATCATCTGTGGTGTCATCAATAGCTTTGGATGGGCTTGGCGGTTTATCAGTTGTCTTTTCTGGGCTTGGTGGATTAGCAGATGGGATTGGCGGATCAGCAGACTGGCTCGTCGGATTTATCTCTACCTGTTCAACAAAAGTGTCCTGAACCTGAGTTACCGGATCATCCAGGATGGTATCAGCATTCGGATCAAAGGTCTCTGGGGTCTTCTCTGGTTTAGTGGCTAGATTTTCATCGGTCGGTTTGTTCAACTTGGCCTTCTTGCTGGGTCTGGCTTTGGCACTGAAAAGAACAAGCACAAAAGTTAGTATAATATACAAATACAAGGCATAAAGGGTTAAATGTAATATGCTTACCCAGGAACAGTTTTAAGGGGAGGGAGTTGTGTGGCCGATGACTCGCCGGATGATGAATGTGAGGTTCCCTGATAATTTGAGTCAGACGGATTAAGAGGATATCGGAAGTAACCCGCCTTAGGACAAAGTGTGTCAGGAGTATAAGAAACCTCTTGGCGGTGTTTACGAACCGGACTGTTCGGTAAACCGGTGGAAGTAACCACTTGGCCGCTGTGCTGGGTCATGCGGCGAGCTTCATGCAGCTGTGTCTTGACAAGAAAGTGTGGATCCAAATAAGCTAAGGGGTTTGAAAATCTTACTTTGTAGACTGTTTGACAGATTTTTGATGTTGGCAGCGGATCTGAGTCAGAAGAAAGAATAACTACCTCGACCTCGCCAGCATGGCTAGCCTCCACATCATCTGATAATGGTCATTGTCAATGAGGTATATAAAAAACGAACCAAGGGGGTCAAGTTCTACCTCTGACGCCGGATCATCAAGATCTTCATCAATGTTCTGGAGGATTTGGCTGTTTTCTTCTTCGCAGGCTTCTTTATAGCTTTGGTTTTCGGACGAGGTGTTTTCGCCAGTTTATCCTGTGATTTCCGCTTCCAGAATGGATCATCGCCCTGCAAAGATTAGCAAAGGTTATAATAGAGTGTTTACAGGAGGACAGATTAAAAAAAGTGATGCAATTCTTACAGTTGGCGGTTTATTGAAAGCACAGAAGGGACTAAGCCCTACTTTGCTACATACAGCCACCGATTCATCAAGCATTTTCTTGACAGCTTCGGTGACTTCATCATCAGTGAGCTGGATGTCAATATGACGTTGAGGGTCTTTTAGATCCCCTGTGTACTCACACATTAAACCGGGGCGACGGCTTAAAGGCATAATGCTCCAAGAAACCCAGCATCGAACGAAGTCAACGCCTGTCAATCTATTTGCAACAAAAGCTCTGAGTTTTGACAGCTGAGGGGCGTATTTTGATCGTTCCTTAGCAGTTAGCCGCTGGGGAAATGGATGAGTGTTGGTAAGCCGATGAGCACAGTAACCCGGCAGAGGATTCTCATCAGTTGGAGATGTATCACGACACTAAAACCAAGTCTAATTCCAGTCCTTGGGATGACTATGATGCTTGGCGTGAGGGAAGCTGACATCTCTCCTCTTCTGAATTGAAACCCTGCCAAGTTCAGTGTTGGGCCCATCTGTGAACTCGGTATGGCGGTTCAAATAGAAAAAGTCTCTAAACAGCTCGATAGTGGGTTCTTCTTGCAGATAAGCCTCAGAAAAAACTTGAAAGTTACAAATATTGGACACGGAGTTAGGCCCAATATCTTCAGGATGGAGTTGAAAGTTAGCAAGCACATCACGGAAGAATTTTGAACCGAGCGGGCTAAACCCTCGACCCAGATGGTTAATAAACACAACTACCTCTCCATTTTCGGGTCTAGGAGGATTTTCTGGACCAGGAACTCTCCAGTGTATGACTTCCTTCTTCGCTAAAACACCAGTGGCAACGAACCCATTCAATTGTTCTTCAGCAACTCGGGAAGGGACCCAGTTGCAAGCATAGAACTGTTTGGCCATTTAAACAAAAAGATGGAGAAAAAGATCAATGCCGGTTTAAGATTTATGACGGACAAGCATAAAGCGACGCAAGATCAGAAGGACAAGACAGAGGCATATACACATTGTTAAACCGGAGTCTGATATTGGAGGGGTTACAAAGATAAACGAATTGGCGGTTTAAGAGGGGACTAATGGTACCTGCCGGATTATCATTTTCTAAAAAGTTAAACCGCCTACATTGGTATGGAAGGTATAGATCTCAAATATTGAAGTATGGGAAAAAACAAGTTTCACTGATTGATATGGTAATTTAAGATCTGCAGCGTATCAATAAATCAAAATATATTTAGACTTAGAATACAGGTGTTTAAGTAGTTCATCAGGTCCAGATGAGTTTTTCTATGCAAAGAACATGTTCTAAGGATGAAAAAGGGGATTGCAACTACGACTGCGCAAGAAAAGGACGGATCTGAGATCGCCGCTTGCACTACGGAGATGAACAGAGAAGAACAGCTTCGAGCTTTGATGAACACCAAAACCATAATGGCGGATCTATAACAAAGAAAAGGGAGACTTACTGTTGTTGACGGAACAACGAAGGCGCACCGCGTTTCTCTGGTACGTTCAGCTTGATGCAGCGGCCGGAGATGAGGTCGAGGGCGGAGCTTGACGACGGTGGCTGTCGGTGTCAAAACCGGCGGATCTCAGGTAGGGGGTCCCGAACTGTGCGTCTAGGCGGATGGTTACAGGAGACAAGGGACACGATGTTTTTACCCAGGTTCGGGCCCTCTCGATGGAGGTAAAACCCTACTCCTACTTGATTGATATTGATGATATGGGTAGTACAAGAGTGGATCTACCACGAGATCAAGGAGGCTAAACCCTAGAAGCTAGCCTATGGTATGATTGTTGTTGTGATTGTTGTCCTACGGACTAAAACCCTCCGGTTTATATAGACACCAGAGAGGGCTAGGGTTACACAGAGTCGGTTACAATGGTAGGAGATCTACATATCCGTATTGCCAAGCTTGCCTTCCACGCCAAGGAAAGTCCCATCCGGACACGGGACAAAGTCTTCAATCTTGTATCTTCATAGTCTTGGAGTCCGGCCGATGATGATAGTCTGGCCATCCGGACACCCCCTCGTCCAGGACTCCCTTAGTAGCCCCCGAACCAGGCTTCAATGATGACGAGTCCGGCGCGTATATTGTCTTCGGCGTTGCAAGGCGGGTTCTCCTCCAAATTCCATGTGCTTGCCAAGTAGTGTCCGGCTTCCTTATAAATGTTGCGCTCCTTGGCTTCCACGCCCAATAATGGCCCTCTTCCACGTGTCGTACGAATGCGAAAGGCCAGGGTATTTTTACATTTTACCCCCTAGCTTCGCGAACAAGCTGCCTATAAGAGAGGCAAGAATCCAGATCCAAATCACAGCATCCTCCTTCCGCTAGTACTCATCGGAGCGCTTCTGACAAAAAATCCACTCCATCATGGACCGTCGACGCGGCTCCTCCTCTCGCGCTCCCAGCCCTCTGCCAGGAGATTGGAGGAGATGTTCAGTCCCGCACAACGAGCTGGTGACGCTCCAAGCGGAGGGATACCTTCCTCCGGCCTTTATGGTCCCGGTTCGAGCCGGGCTGGCCACCTACAAAGGTGGAAAGCAGGCGGAGAATACCCCCAGTCCCTCTAAAGGAGAGCGGGTGTGTTTCGTCCCTTATCTAATAAGGGGCTCGGATTTCCCATACATCCGTTTCTCCGGGGGCTACTGGAGTTCTACGGACTCTAGCTTCATCACCTTACGCCCGCCTCCATTCTGCACATTGCGGGCTTCGTAGCTCTTTGCGAGCTGTTCCTGGGCATCGAGCCCGATTTTGCGCTGTGGAAGAGACTATTTTGCCTTGTACCCCGTTCTCACAAGGGGTCAATATATCAAGTGGGCGGAGCCAAAATATGGCGCATCGCTGGGACCGGATATCTATCCGGAACCCCAAAGAAGGCGTCCGAAGACTGGCCCTTGGAATGGTTTTATGTGGAAGATGCTCCACTGCCGGACCCAGTTCGGATCGGCCTCCTGGAGTTCATCAAGGCTCCTCTGAAGAAACGCCTAAGTTGCCGCCCGCGGAGCCCTCAACAGGAGGAAGACAGGATCGTCCATTATTTGATGGGCCGGATAAGGTTGCTGGCCCATTCCGGATTGACCATGATTGGAGTCATGGCCACGTGCATTATGCGAGGGGTGCAGCCGCTCCAATATAGGGGACACCCCATGTGGGATTTCAACGGGGAGAATGACGCCACCCGTCATGGCCGCAAGGGGCTGGGATCGGCCACAGATCTGGTGAAGATCCTATCCGGCTTGTACAAGGGGGAGAAGGAGGACTTCCTCCAAACGATCCCATTGAATGGATTCTCCATGAATAACCCTCGAAGCTGGGTAAGCGAACGCTTGCTCATCTGATCCGTGCTTTCAAAGTTAAGTGCCTTACTTTATGATTTTCGATGCAGGAATTGCGCCGGGATGTGGAGGACATACACAGTCCGGGTCCACAACCCGAGGATCCGGGAAGATCCCTTGATCCGGCCTCAGAAGAGGATCCGGATATAAAGGTGGAGCTGATTGACGGGGTGTTCCACCAGCTTAGCATGGACAATGCTCTAGTCGCCATTACGGCTGACTACCCCGGTTTATCTCCCGCTTCCTAGGTAACTATAACCGGAGCCCTAACACCATCACTTCGTCCGTGCTTATTTCTGACCACCGCATACCAACGGTGTCTCGCAGGAGGTGCCTTCAAGGAGGGAAGCTGATCCCGTGGCAGCTGACCAACCAGGGTCACTTCGGCTCAACAGGCGGAAGAGGGGTGCAGTGCGAATTGAAACGTCGCCGCAACGGTATGACACGCCACCGTTTTAAAGGAAAATGCCCCTGTGAGGTATATTGATGCTCATAACTTTTTTAGGAGAAAGAGCGCTCGCCGGACTGTGCCCAGAGAGGTTGCCAACCAAGCCTCCGCCAACCAGGCTCCAACACCTGGTCCGGGTGGGGAGGCGAGCGCAAGGCGCGAGCCGGATGCTCCTCAAGTGGAGGATGCCGACAGGTTGTCCGCCACCAGGTCCGAGGTGGAGAGCGCCATGAATCACAGGCGCCGCCGGACAGTTCTTCATGACGCGTGTTTCTCCCCAGAGGCGTTGAATGCCTTCAACGCGGGAGACGCGCACCTCCGTGCCGCTCAAGATGGTTTGACCAGAGCCACGGAGGAGTATGTGAAAGACATACGGGTAAGGGATTTAATGGTTGTATATGCCCATAGCCCCCGAGACTTAAAGTAGTTAAAATAACTGATTTAAGGATCATTTGATATGCAGGATCTTACGAAGAAGAATACCCAATTGTCCTAGGAGCTACAAGAGTGCAAGGCCCAACTTGAGGCCACACTAGCCGCCGCAGGAGGAGACACAGAGACCCCCTCCGGTAACACATATGTCAAAAAGATAAGTAGTGTTCGGCGTGCGTATAAGTCTGACAATAGTATTGCAGATGTTGCCGAACTTGATCCGGACAAGCAACAGCTACTGCGCTAGCTAAAGGCCGGCGAGAGGGTGCTTATGAAGGTGCAGCAGGAGAGGAACAAGCTCCAAGATGCCCACACCCAGCTTGGAGAAGAGCTAAAAGGTGTTCGGGCCCAGCTGTCTGGCTCCATGAAGGAGAATCAACGGCTTCGTCGCGGCATCTACAGTAAGTGCTTGAGCAAACTCTTTTGAAAAGAAGAGTTCGGCGAGGAAGTCGATTGATAGAAATGTGTCTATAGGTGTGCTCACAGGTCGCCCCGCGGAGGAAATGCCCGGTTCAACGGGTGATCAACTTCCCGAGCTGCTGCAACTGCACGAACGTGTTCGGCAGGCGATGAGTGGCGTCGTCCAGGCCTTATGGCGTCTGTCTCCCTACCCGAGGTTCTTGGAGGGCTTGCGGAGAAGCTTCAGGGAACACGGCAGCGCTTCCGTCTATTGAAGATATCGGCCTGTCGTCAAGGCGCCAGGGAGGCCTGGGCCATGGTGAAGACACGGTACAAGAAGGCAGATCCGAACCACATGGCCGAGGTCGGACCTGTGGGGCCCGATGGGAAGGAGATCCCTGTGAGCTTAGTGTACGGCCAAGTAGAGTTGGCCGCCAAGTATTCCCAACGGGACTGTAAATTAGACAGCCTGTTAGATGGGATTGAAGAGGAGTACAATCAGTCAATGTGACGATGTATTTTTAAAATGACATGTATAATGCCGTCTAGCCGGATTGTAGATCGTTTGTCTTTGCGGACCTTTTCGCTTCAACCTCGGGACCCAACAGTCCGGAGTGTGTCCGAATACCCTCGCGGTTATGCAAAAAACCGGGGCATGCATGGAGACCAGGCGTAGGGGTCATTGGTGCTTTATCAGACAAGTGCCCAACTAGTTATGTTATATTACATGGTTAGTAAGAAACATCTTCCAGGGAGAATAGTTCCATTAGGGGTTCCTTTCCCTGGGAGGCATGCCCTAAAGTGCATGTCCGGACTGCGAAAAGAGCAGGAAAACATCTGGGGGCAGATAAATAAATAAATGAAAAATCATCTTTCAAGTCACGGACCGAATATTCCCTTAAGAATGCTAGCTTTCGGCTTCACCTAGTCTGAGGTACACATCTGGCTGACCCGGCAGTAACAATCGCAGAGGTGCTCCCTTTAACTCCTAGCCGAACAATCGGGAACGTAGGGGTAAGCACAGGAGCCAGGCAACCCATCTTGGCCAAAAATTAAGTCATATCGATGCATATAATGGTGAATAAAAGGTACATGCGGAAGTTTGACACATGTGTTGGGCATAAAGCCTGTATAAATAAGCTTCTGTTAAAGAAGCCCCCAGGTATAATGAGTGCGAGTAGCACGTCAAGTGTGTGCGAACAATGCGCAAATCAGCCCTCAAGGGCTTTATGAAAAAGGTGGGAGAAAAGAGAGAAACAAAAGACAACTGAAGTATAAAATGTGGACGGAGGAAGGAGACGAACTCTGAGTCCGGCGCTAGGCGTAGAATCTTTGGAGGCGGGCTGCGTTCCATGGGTTCGGCTCGAGTCGGTTGTCCGATGCGTTTCGCAGATGGTATGCTCCGCCGGTCAGGACTTGGTCGATGATGAAGGGTCCTTCCCATTTGGGCTTGAGTTTGTCCTTGTTCTTGTCCGGCAGGCATAGAACTAGTTCGCCAACATTGTAAGTTTTAGCCCGTACTTCTCTGCTTTGATATCTTCGAGCCTGCTGCTGATAGAATGCGGAACAAGCCTTTGCCACGTCGCGCTCCTCCTCCAATGCATCCAAGCTGTCCTGCCGATCCAACTCGGCTTCTCTTTCTTTGTACATGCGCACTCGAGGTGAGTCATGAATTATGTCGCAGGGCAAAACTGCCCCTGCGCCGTATACCATAAAGAATGGTATGAATCCGGTAGTACGGTTTGGTGTGGTCCACAGCCCTGTGACACCCCAAAAATTTGGCCTTGTTTTATTAAATTAAAATTTTTGCCAGGATTTAAAACTTTGAATTTTTGAGCTCCACTTTTGATTTTTTTAAAATCATTTCCTTCCCTGTTATGATGAGTTTTTCCAAAAAGAAAACTTTTCAAAAATGTTGTTGGACTTGTTTTAAGCTCTCAAGAAAAACTTTCCTTTTATCAGTATAACTAATTAAATAATTAAGTTGCTTGATCTTTATTTTCTTGAAAATGGTTTTTCAAGGTTAATTGACCATATTTGAACTACAACCATTTGATAGATTCACTTAAAATTTCCACAAAAATTTGGAGATGTCATGTGATGTTTTTAAATCTCTATTATGCAAAAATATATTTCATTCATGGAATATTTTGAGCCCTACTCTCAATTTTTCTTCTCTGGTCCAGAGTGCATTTTGCACTACAACCTATTTAAGTATTCATTTAAAACTTCTACCAAAATTAAGGGAGGTCAGTAGGAGCCTATTATTCCACTTTGTGCAAAAATCCAGGGTTGTTCTTTGAAAATATTGAGTGAATCAACCTCATTTCCATTCTGGACCAACTTGAGGATTTGTACAGCAACCACCATTTTAGTTGCTCCTATACCCTTAATTATTTCTCCTACTTGTAGTCCCCCATGTTAAACCCTTAAGTCCAGGAGCATGCACCATTTAGATCATTTTTGGTTCATGGAATAATGCTATTTATTTCCTGTCCAGAATTGGGGTTTTGTAAAACTTGCACTAGCAAGTTTCCCCTTTTGTCCAACTAACCTCACCACTCTCTTTTGCATCTAAAGAGACCCCCATCTGGAGTTTTTGGCCACCCCAAGACCTGCCTAAGTGCATGTGGCATTTTGTCAAACACCTGGAGAGCATGACCAGTTTTGACATGAGTTTGGCATTGCACTGTGAACTTGCACCTCTGATCAAACCAGCATGTCCACTAGACTCCCCGTTTCTCCTAACCTTGGTCTGTTAATTGCCAGTCTCAACCAAGCTCTGTAGCATGCTCTGGCATTTCGTCGAGCACACCCAGTGCGTGCACTGGACGCGCCCAGAGCGCGCATATTGCACGATGTCGCGCCCAAGCCGACACGCTGGCCCCCTGGCTTTGGCCCACACGGCAGCACCTCGCCACGCACTCCCCGCCTCGCAGCATCGCGCCAAACCACCCTGGCACGCTACAGCGCCGCCGCCAGGGCGTTCTTGGCGGCACTCCGGCGTCGGCAGTGCGCCTCTGCCACGGGCAGCGCCGCCCAAGCCTCGCCCGCTCGCCACCTGGCCCCGGAACAGCCCGAGCTCATCCACACGGGTGTCCGCTAGCGTTCGTCGCCGCCACGTCGCCCTAGCTACTGAGAAAAGGTTCGCCGGAGAGCTTATCCCCACCGCCGCGGAACCGACCTTGGCGTGCTATAAATAGACACCCCGAGCCCCTCTGAGCATGCACGCGACCTCATGCTACCCCCATGGCGCTCCCCTGCCTCGCATTCGACCCGGGGAGGTCTCCTTCCTCATCTCCGGCAACTCCTGCCGCCGCCACCGCCCCGGCCAATCCGGCACCTCCAGTACCTCCCCCTCTCCATTCTCTTCGCCAGGAACTTCCTCATCCTCCCATGAACCTTTCCCACTACTTGATTTTGATCGGGAACCATAGCCGCCACAAAGTCACTTCGCCACCGAAGCTTTCCTCCGCCGCGGAGCTCGCCGCCGGCAGCTCCCTCCACCTCCGACAACCCCACGACCACCGGGAGGACCGCCTCGGCCGTGCGGATCCATCCCTACCCTCTGGAGCCCGCGAGGAGCAGCCAAACGCCGGCGACGATCGCCGGAGCCCCGCTCCGCTCGGACAGAGGAGGGAGACGACGCGCGGCGACTGGTCAAACATGACCAGTGGGCCAGGCGGGCCCACTGTCAGCGACACCCCGCGCTGACCACGTGAAATTAAGTGAAGGCGTATTATCCCTAGTACGCTTTCCCCTCTCCGAAAGCGTATTCCCCTCCGAAACGTTTTCTTTTTCTGTTTTATTTAAAAACAGATTTTGACCAAATTTTTGACTGGCTCTAACTTTTTAAATATAAGTCCAAATGAGTTGATTCTTTTTCCTACCTTCTTCAAATTTGATCTAGTTTATTTTAAGATTTATTCGAAAAAATTTCAATCAACTTTTTTGTTCTGTTTTTGAAGTGTGTGTTAATTCAAATATATTTTTCAAATAGGATTTTTGGGAGAGAGAAGAAACTTTCAAAAGCTTGGAGAGCACCCTGCCTTTCCACACATTGAAGGCAAGCATTCTGAATCCCGGCATAATATTTTTGGTGTGATCGTTGATGCATTTATAACACCACCGCATTTCGAAGGACTTGTTATTTCATGTGATATGATCATATGCATGGGTGCATGTTATTGATTCCATGCTGTTGGAAATGAACACACTTGTGATGATAATCACCCTCATGTGTCTTGCATGCACACCGGCAGGAACCCAGGAAAACCTCTGCCTTGGGTAGGCATGAGTTTGTCACCGGTCTCCGTCGGGACAGTTATGTCTGGTATGGCATGGTAAGGTGATATGAGAGGTGAATCTGTTGAGTGAAATATATTTGTTATACTAAATCATGCAGGGAATACTTGAACCTCCTGAGTCGACCGTAGATCGAGTCTTGTTCCAGTAACCCCCATACTTGTTTCGTACTACCACTCGTCTCTACAGCAAGTAGAGTACGGTTCAGTAAGTTGTCAACCTCTTTCTAGCACACACCGTATAGAGAGGCCACGGTGGAAGATACCGGTTGTAGCTGGTAGGCAGGCCACCTGGCCCGGGGGCATGGGTGTTTCCGGTTGGGACCGAGAGGGGAGGCCACCCCTTAGAGCGCGTGATATAAATTTGATCCCATGCTACGCGAGGTTGTAGCCTCCCCACTTAGAGTTTGCTTAACGGGTGTCGTGGGTGATTCCAGACACGTGTGAGATAAGCTGGTGTGTGCAAGTTAGGTGTGTTTTCAACAAAAAGACCATAGACGGAATTAGTCCCGGTGGACTAAAGAAATCCGTTACTCGTGGGTAAAGAGTACACCCTCTACAGAGAATAAACCTATTCGAATAGCCGTGTCCTTGGTTAAGGATTACAGTCTGGGATGGGTCAAGTGTCGGTCTTAGTGTCGGTCTTCGGAGATGAAGCTGTTAACCAGAAGATGGAATTACTACTCGAGACTTGTGATATCTATGATTATTATTATTGTTGACTAACCTGTGATATTATTGTTATTACCAAGTATCTCTGGGATGGTTCTACCTCCAGGATATTCACTATGATTGTTTATTTTAAAGCCCTTTATGTGGTGTCGCTCAGACGCCCGACTGTGGCATTTCTTTTAAAGCCCTTTATGTGGTGTCGCTCAGACGCCCGACTGTGGCATTTCTTTTAAAGCCCTTTATGTGGTGTCGCTCAGACGCCCGACTGTGGCATTTCTTTTAAAGCCCTTTATGTGGTGTCGCTCAGACGCCCGACTGTGGCATTTCTTTTAAAGCCCTTTATGTGGTGTCGCTCAGACGCCCGACTGTGGCTTTTCTTTTAAAGCCCTTTATGTGGTGTCGCTAAGACGCCTGACTGTGGCATTGCTTGTTATTTATTTCATATAATTTTTATACTACTATGTCATTGCAATTTTATAAATAACATGCTTGCACGCACCCGAGATTTAATATATTTTGTGACTGACGTCATGAGCATAAAAATATTTTTAGCACATCATTGTTATATTGTACCTGTGTTCATAATGTTTGCGAGTACATTCAAAGTACTCACTGGCTTGTCTCTGGCTATTGTCTTGGCCAGATTTTCTTGCACGGAGAGGAGCGACGCGATGCCAGCCCCGAAACCCACGCAATGGAGATAGCAGCCTCGCGAAGATAGGAATTAACCTGGTCAGCTGTTCCCGTGGGAAATGGAGTCCCATAGACACTGACGTTTCACAACCCGCTTCCGCCATCAACCACTAGAAAGCATTTGTTGTACTCACAGGCCAGAATGGTCTTGTACTACATATTTTGTATTTTGCTTGGAATTTCTGTATCAAGATGGAGCCTCATCAGCTAACAGTAATCCTGGGGCTGATGAGCACGACGGTCTTTTCTGGAAATGGACTACCCGGAAAACCCGGTCGTGACAGGCTTGGTATCAGAGCCAGGCTGACCATTGGCTAATCCTATCTTAGCCAGGTCAATAAACTTAGGCAAACCAACCCACCAGACCTTAGCAAAACCCCAGCCATACTTCTTGTGCTAGATAGCCACACAGTGACCCCAACACCTTTTGGCAGTCGGTGCCCAACCTATCAACCTAACCTGTCACTCATGCGCCAGTGACCGGCCCCTAAATAGTCCTTTCTCACAAGCGTGCGAAGGAAGACTCCGCTCCCTTTTCCTATAAAAAGGGCGCGCTAGCACCCAACCAGCACCGCACAACCGCTACCCCAAACCAAGCCACAATGCCTGGACCTATCGTGCACAACGAAACCACAGCAACCAACCTTGGAGGTTTTGTGACAATCCTCGCAAACCTCACCCGTCGTGCCTATGCGTTAGAGGAGCCACCAGAATATGTTGTGTATCAAGGACCCATGAGCGGTGAAGACCGTCAATTCTGGGCCACTGTGCACATTTACGGTAGGAGTCTAGCACCCGAACGCCCCTACCGGTTCACCGGAAGAACAACTTCCTTTGAGCCACAAGCGATCCAGCTAGCCGCTCGAGAGGCTATAGTTCATCTCAGGCACTTGTCGCCCAGAGTTAACTGTCGCTCGTTCCACTACTTCCCCAGACGTGAAGGATATGGTAGACCACCCCAAGTTGCTAATGGAGATCACGAGACGGACCCCGCATTGTTGCACCTAGTGCGCTATGTAAGTGCACTAGAGTCACTGTTCGACCAGATCACCATTGATCTAATCGCAGCTCGTGGAGAGCTGGTTCGTCAAGCCACGGCGAGAGAAGAAAACGAGCCCAACACCGACAACCCAGTCGTGTTGTTTGGACAACCGATCGAGACCCCGAGATATGCCCCAGCCATCGGCCAAGGTGCTGCGATAACCCCAGAAGTGCTTCGTCGCATTTTGGGAGCACACTCCAACGGGGTTGTGGCCAACAATCCCCGCGATGGTCATCATCACTACCCCGACCCTGCAATTCCTCCGCCATCTCCGACTAATCCCGGTAGAGAGACACGTGGAGAAGCCTCGACATCCACCAGGCACGCCCGTTTAGACATAAACGAGGTAGACTGAGCCGTATGAGTAGTACCAAGTTTCAATGTATTCTTGCTTTGTAATCATGCGACCGCGTATATTAACGCAGCCTGTCTTTGTGCCTCTGTGTTAATAGTAGCCTTACATGTTTGGTCAACGCATAGCTGCATATTTTCCGGGCACAACTACCAAAACCAGCCCGACGACAACCACAGTAACACATCTCTTTATGAGATATGTGTATCTCTGACACTGACCTGACCTTTGGAGCCAAGCTGGCAAATTTATTACCTTTCACCACGGTAAAAATGATCCAGCTCCATTGCTATATAAAGGCCACCTTGTGACCTTACCCAGCAACCCCCACCTTGTGCACCACACTCGCACTTTTTCCTGTCATGCCGAACCCCAGCATTCATCTGAGAACCCCAGATGCAACCCCAGGTAGCTTTGTCAAAATATTGTGGGATTTTACCCGCAGTACCATGGGTTCTACCCAGCCACCCCAGTACGAGCTGTTCAAATCAAGGATCACCCCATCCACCTCGGAATATTGGGCAGCAGTACACATTCCCCCTGTAGACCCCAACCAAGATCCAACAGAAGTTTCCTTCGTGGGGAAATCTATGCCAACCCCACACTTGGCCATAGAAGCTGCTGCGAAAGAAGCGATTGCTCGTCTTCGATCCGCAGTACCCTATGCCCGCGAACGAGGATATTATTACTTTCCGAGCCGTGCAGCACCCGGAGAAGTAACATCTTTTCCCGGTGGACGTATTGAGAGAGACCCAGTTCTGGCCAACCTTATCCAGTACATCATTGCTCAAGAGCATTTGAACCAGCGAGTGATGGATTATCTCCAGAGCCTTGCAGATTTAAATCCTCAGATCGCCATCGGCAGACCACTGAGACCCGACACGGAGAGATGCATGCATCGACTGGTCAATCCACTTCCTCCAATAGAAGAGGAGTGTATTCCTTTACCAGAGACATTTTATCAAGATTCCGTCCAGTTACCGTTTTCATTTTAGACATTACTATTGTATTTGTTCCTTGCAGCGTATATTTATGTGTGTGACTTATGCGTGATACCCTGAATTCGTGCGGCAAGTCAATTATTTGGCTTATGCTAATGTGTGTAGTTTTTGTTGTGGTTTATGCTCCTTTAAATTAACTATTTTTTTCCCTCGCGAAATCCCGGAGTGAGATTTCTTTTCCCTGAGTTGCTACACCTGCCCCTTCTCACGACGCGGATTAATTTCACACAGCACTACGCAGCAGACTCACAACCATAACCATTCAGACACATACTCTGTTTGCAAAACCTTGCAACAGTGTTACATCCAGCTAATCCTTCACCCCCTTAACTACAGTTAGCACCCGACACACTCCATCTACTCCTCATGATCACCACCACCGCGGAGAACCAACACCCGAGCCGCAGCATCGCGATACTCGTCGAAGATCATCGCGCACAGGAGCCCAGAGAGCCCCAGCAATGTCGCCAGCCCTCCGCATATCAGGATCACAAACCAGTCCGGCATCGCCTCCGTCATTAGAGCCTCGACCGAGCTTCCGTAAGCATGTAATGGAGAAAGGAGGAGGAGAAGTGAGGCCAGATGTGAGGAAGAAGAGAGGCACCCCAGCCGTTTTTATAGCTCGAGCTCGGTGTACGGTGGGCGAAGTCCACCAACGCCGCTCGTCGCCGATCGCCGGTGTTCGGAGTCGAATCCGTGAGCAGTGCCGATAGCACGCTGGCTCGCGAGGTGAGTGCACGCTGCACCGGCAGCTAGCACGCCGCGCACTACCACGGTACGGCCTAGATGCCCTACACACTAGGCGTCGCCGGTGGAGAAAGCGCGCGGGAGAGAGGAAGAAGAAAGGGTCAGAGGGAGAAGAAGAGGAGACTGACAGTGGACCCCGGGTCCACCTGTCGGCCAGAGAGAGCACTGTGCTCTCGGGTACGACCAGCGTATATTTAAATTTAGAAGTTATTCTAAATTTATATCCAGCGTAGTAATCACCCGTTTTTGTCACGAACCGTGGACTTTTCCACGCGGCACCAGTTTTCACACTGTGGTTTTTCACCACTTATTGCCCTCTCACTGTAGCCACGTCTTTATCGCGTAAATATTCTCTTAACACCACTTTTAGCAAATCTCGAGGACGAGATTTTTCTTAAGGGGGATAGTATTGTGACACCCCAAAAATTTGGCCTTGTTTTATTAAATTAAAATTTTTGCCAGGATTTAAAACTTTGAATTTTTGAGCTCCACTTTTGATTTTTTTAAAATCATTTCCTTCCCTGTTATGATGAGTTTTTCCAAAAAGAAAACTTTTCAAAAATGTTGTTGGACTTGTTTTAACCTCTCAAGAAAAACTTTCCTTTTATCAGTATAACTAATTAAATAATTCAGTTGCTTGATCTTTATTTTCTTGAAAATGGGTTTTCAAGGTTAATTGACCATATTTGAACTACAACCATTTGATAGATTCACTTAAAATTTCCACAAAAATTTGGAGATGTCATGTGATGTTTTTAAATCTCTATTATGCAAAAATATATTTCATTCATGGAATATTTTGAGCCCTACTCTCAATTTTTCTTCTCTGGTCCAGAGTGCATTTTGCACTACAACCTATTTAAGTATTCATTTAAAACTTCTACCAAAATTAAGGGAGGTCAGTAGGAGCCTATTATTCCACTTTGTGCAAAAATCCAGGGTTGTTCTTTGAAAATATTGAGTGAATCAACCTCATTTCCATTCTGGACCAACTTGAGGATTTGTACAGCAACCACCATTTTAGTTGCTCCTATACCCTTAATTATTTCTCCTACTTGTAGTCCCCCATGTTAAACCCTTAAGTCCAGGAGCATGCACCATTTAGATCATTTTTGGTTCATGGAATAATGCTATTTATTTCCTGTCCAGAATTGGGGTTTTGTAAAACTTGCACTAGCAAGTTTCCCCTTTTGTCCAACTAACCTCACCACTCTCTTTTGCATCTAAAGAGACCCCCATCTGGAGTTTTTGGCCACCCCAAGACCTGCCTAAGTGCATGTGGCATTTTGTCAAACACTTGGAGAGCATGACCAGTTTTGACATGAGTTTGGCATTGCACTGTGAACTTGCACCTCTGATCAAACCAGCATGTCCACTAGACTCCCCGTTTCTCCTAACCTAGGTCTGTTAATTGCCAGTCTCAACCAAGCTCTGTAGCATGCTCTGGAATTTCGTCGAGCACACCCAGTGCGTGCACTGGACGCGCCCAGAGCACGCATATTGCACGATGCCGTGCCCGAGCCGACACGCTGGCCCCCTGGCTTTGGCCCACACGGCAGCACCTCGCCACGCACTCCCCGCCTCGCAGCATCGTGCCAAACCACCCTGGCACGCTACAGCGCCGCCGCCAGGGTGTTCTTGGCGGCACTCCGGCGTCGGCAGTGCGCCTCTGCCACGGGCAGCGCCGCCCAAGCCTCGCCCGCTCGCCACCTGGCCCCGGAACAGCCCGAGCTCATCCACACGGGTGTCCGCTAGCGTTCGTCGCCGCCACGTCGCCCTAGCTACAGAGAAACGGTTCGCCGGAGAGCTTATCCCCACCGCCGTGGAACCGACCTTGGCGCGCTATAAATAGACACCCCGAGCCCCCCTGAGCACGCACGCGACCTCATGCTACCCCCATGGCGCTCCCCTGCCTCGCATTCGACCCGGGGAGGTCTCCTTCCTCATCTCCGGCAACTCCTGCCGCCGCCACCGCCCCGGCCAATCCGGCACCTCCAGTACCTCCCCCTCTCCGTTCTCTTCGCCAGGAACTTCCTCATCCTCCCATGAACCTTTCCCACTACTTGATTTTGATCGGGAACCATCGCCGCCACAAAGTCACTTCGCCACCGAAGCTTTCCTCCGCCGCGGAGCTCGCCGCCGGTAGCTCCCTCCACCTCCGACAACCCCACGACCACCGGGAGGACCGCCCCGGCCGTGCGGATCCATCCCTACCCTCTGGAGCCCGCGAGGAGCAGCCAAACGCCGGCGACGATCGCCGGAGCCCCGCTCCGCTCGGACAGAGGAGGGAGACGACGCGCGGCGACTGGTCAAACATGACCAGTGGGCCAGGCGGGCCCACTATCAGCGACACCCCGCGCTGACCACGTGAGATTAAGTGAAGGCGTATTATCCCTAGTACGCTTTCCCCGCTCCGAAAGCGTATTCCCCTCCGAAACGTTTTCTTTTTCTGTTTTATTTAAAAACAGATTTTGACCAAATTTTTGACTGGCTCTAACTTTTTAAATATAAGTCCAAATGAGTTGATTCTTTTTCCTACCTTCTTCAAATTTGATCTAGTTTATTTTAAGATTTATTCGAAAAATTTTCAATCAACTTTTTTGTTCTATTTTTGAAGTGTGTTTTAATTCAAATATATTTTTCAAATAGGATTTTTGGGAGAGAGAAGAAACTTTCAAAAGCTTGGAGAGCACCCTGCCTTTCCACACATTGAAGGCAAGCATTCTGAATCCCGGCATAATATTTTTGGTGTGATCGTTGATGCATTTATAACACCACCGCATTTCGAAGGACTTGTTATTTCATGTGATATGATCATATGCATGGGTGCATGTTATTGATTCCATGCTGTTGGAAATGAACACACTTGTGATGATAATCACCCTCATGTGTCTTGCATGCACATCGGCAGGAACCCAGGAAAACCTCTGCCTTGGGTAGGCATGAGTTTGTCACCGGTCTCCGTCGGGACAGTTATGTCTGGTATGGCATGGTAAGGTGATATGAGAGGTGAATCTGTTGAGTGAAATATATTTGTTATACTAAATCATGCAGGGAATACTTGAACCTCCTGAGTCGACCGTAGATCGAGTCTTGTTCCAGTAACCCCCATACTTGTTTCGTACTACCACTCGTCTCTACAGCAAGTAGAGTACGGTTCAGTAAGTTGTCAACCTCTTTCTAGCACACACCGTATAGAGAGGCCACGGTGGAAGATACCGGTTGTAGCTGGTAGGCAGGCCACCTGGCCCGGGGGCATGGGTGTTTCCGGTTGGGACCGAGAGGGGAGGCCACCCCTTAGAGCGCGCGATATAAATTTGATCCCATGCTACGCGAGGTTGTAGCCTCCCCACTTAGAGTTTGCTTAACGGGTGTCGTGGGTGATTCCAGACACGTGTGAGATAAGCTGGTGTGTGCAAGTTAGGTGTGTTTTCAACAAAAAGACCGTAGACGGAATTAGTCCCGGTGGACTAAAGAAATCCGTTACTCGTGGGTAAAGAGTACACCCTCTGCAGAGAATAAACCTATTCGAATAGCCGTGTCCTTGGTTAAGGATTACAGTCTGGGATGGGTCAAGTGTCGGTCTTAGTGTCGGTCTTCGGAGATGAAGCTGTTAACCAGAAGATGGAATTACTACTCGAGACTTGTGATATC
>NC_057797.1:409269850-409402116 GCF_018294505.1 Triticum aestivum
TTAAAGCCCTTTATGTGGTGTCGCTCAGACGCCCGACTGTGGCATTTCTTTTAAAAGCCCTTTATGTGGTGTCGCTCAGACGCCCGACTGTGGCATTTCTTTTAAAGCCCTTTATGTGGTGTCGCTCAGACGCCCGACTGTGGCTTTTCTTTTAAAGCCCTTTATGTGGTGTCGCTAAGACGCCCGACTGTGGCATTGCTTGTTATTTATTTCATATAATTTTTATACTACTATGTCATTGCAATTTTATAAATAACATCCTTGCACGCACCCGAGATTAAATATATTTTGTGACTGACGTCATGAGCATAAAAATATTTTTAGCACATCATTGTTATATTGTACCTGTGTTCATAATGTTTGCGAGTACATTCAAAGTACTCACTGGCTTGTCCCTGGCTATTGTCTTGGCCAGATTTTCTTGCACGGAGAGGAGCGACGCGATGCCAGCCCCGAAACCCACGCAATGGAGATAGCAGCCTCGCGAAGATAGGAATTAACCTGGTCAGCTGTTCCCGTGGGAAATGGAGTCCCATAGACACTGACGTTTCACAACCCGCTTCCGCCATCAACCACTAGAAAGCATTTGTTGTACTCACAGGCCAGAATGGTCTTGTACTACATATTTTGTATTTTGCTTGGAATTTCTGTATCAAGATGGAGCCTCATCAGCTAACAGTAATCCTGGGGCTGATGAGCACGACGGTCTTTTCTGGAAATGGACTACCCGGAAAACCCGGTCGTGACAAGCCCCCAGAGTATGGAGTCAAGCTCCTCTACCCAGTGTGTGTTAGATTTCGTAAGGGACCGCACTAATCTGGGTTTGATGCCGCTCATGATTAGACCATTTGCTCATTCAACTTGACCGTTGGTTTGAGGGTGATAGACTGAAGCGTAATCGAGCTTAATGCCCATATTTTTGCACCAGAGTTTAACCTCGTCGGCCGTGAAGTTCATGCCGTTATAGGTGATGATGCTGTGGGGGACGCCATAACGGTGTACCACCCCGGATATGAAGTCTATCACTGGTCCGGATTCGGCCGTTTTAACTGGTTTGGCCTCTATCCATTTGGTGAATTTGTCCACCATTACCAATAGGTATTTTTGTTTATGGGTTCCCCCTTTAAGGGGTCCAACCATGTCAAGCCCCCAGACCGCGAACGGGCAGGTGATGGGTATAGTTTTGAGGTCGGTGGGCGGCATGTGGCTTTGATTAGCAAAAAGCTGGCACCCGACGCATCGCTGGACTAAGTCCTGAGCATCTGCCCGGGCCGTCGGCCAATAAAATCATGTACGGAAGGCCTTGCCTGCAAGGGCCCGGGCTGCGGCGTGGTGCCCACTGAGTCCGGCGTGAAATTTAGCCAACAGATTTCGCCCTTCCTCTTCGGAGATGCACCTTTGAAGGACTCCGGTTGTGCTTTTCTTATAAAGCTCTCCCTCATGGACCTTGTAGGCTTTAGATCGCCGAACTATGCAGCGGGCCTCATTTTGGTCTTCGGGAAGTTCCTGCCTAATTAAGTAGGCTAGGAATGGTTCCTTCCACGGGGCAATTACTGCCATTATTTCATGGGCTGAAGGTGTTATTTCATTGGCTGAGCCATCGATTGTGTCAGAATGTTCCGTGTTGGGTGGTACGGTTGGTTCCGGGTTGTTATTTCTGGACTCCTCTTCCCATAATACGGATGGCTTAAAGAGCCGCTCCTGGAAGATGTTTGGAGGGACGGCATCGCGTTTTGTGCCGATGCATGCCAACACGTCGGTTGCCTGGTTATTATCCCGGGCTACATGGTGGAATTCGAGTCCTTCGAACCGAGCTGACATTTTTAAGACGGCGTTACGATAGGCTGCCATTTTCGGATCCTTGGCGTCAAAGTCTCCGTTTACTTGGGATATTGCGAGGTTTGAGTCCCCGCGCACCTCTAGGCGTTGAATACCCATGGAGATTGCCATCCGGAGGCCATGTAGAAGGGCCTCATATTCGGCTGCATTGTTGGAGTCCATGTACATTATCTGAAGTACGTATTGGACTGTGTCTCCAGTTGGGGACGTCAATACGACGCCAACCCCCAAGCCGGCCAACATTTTGGAGCCGTCGAAATGCATGATCCAATTGGAGTGTGCGCCGTACTCTTTAGGGAGTTCGGCTTCGGTCCATTCGGCGACGAAGTCAGCCAAAACTTGCGACTTTATAGCTCGCCTTGGTTTGTAGGTTATATCGAATGGTAAGAGCTCGATGGCCCATTTTGCAATCCTCCCCGTCGTGTCGCGGTTGTTTATAATGTCGTTGAGAGGTACTTCGGAGGCAACTGTTATCGAACACTCTTGAAAGTAGTGTCGCAGCTTCCGGGATGCCATGAACACCGCGTATGCTATCTTTTGATAATGTGGATACCGGGACTTGCATGGGGTTAAGACAGTGGATATGTAGTACACTGGTTTTTGAAGAGGGAATTTGTGTCCTTCTGTTTCTCGTTCGACGACGAGTACCGCGCTGACAACTTGATGTGTTGCCGCGATATATAATAAAATCGGTTCGCCCAGGTTAGGCGCGGCCAGGACCGGATTTGTTGCCAATATGGCCTTTATTTCTTTGAGTCCGACAGTGGCAGCATCCGTCCACTCGAAGTGTTCGGTGCGCCTGAGGAGGCGATAGAGGGGCAATGCCTTTTCTCCCAAACGGGAGATGAAGCGGCTTAAAGCCGCCACGCATCCAGTTAATTTTTGTATTTGTTTGAGGTCCTTTGGGATATCCAACTATGAGAGAGCTCAGATCTTGGCTGGGTTTGCTTCAATTCCTCTACCGGATACAATGAAGCCCAGGAGCTTTCTGGCTGGTACACCAAAAACGCATTTTTCCGGGTTGAGCTTAATGTCATATGCTCGGAGGTTGTCGAATGTGAGACTCAAGTCGTCTACTAGAGTTTCGACATGTTTGGTCTTGACGACCACGTCGTCTATGTATGCCTCTACTGTTTTGCCGATCTAGGTAGCCAGACATGTCTGAATCATGCGCTGATATGTTGCGCCGACGTTTTTGAGTCCGAAGGGCATCGTGTTTAAGAAGAATTGTCCGTATGGAGTAATGAATGTCGTTGCGGCTTGGTCTGCCTCCGCCATCTTGATTTGATGGTAGCCGGAGTATGCGTCGAGGAAGCACAATGAATCGTGTCCTGCGGTAGCATTGATGATTTGATCGATGCGGGGAAGGGGGAAAGGATCCTTTGTACAAGCCTTGTTAAGGTCTTTAAAATCGACACACAGGCGCTAGGACTTGTCCTTTTTTGGTACCATTACCAGGTTTGCTAGCCAGTCTGGATGTTTGATGTCTCTGATGAATCCGGCTTCCAATAGTTTGGCTAGCTCCTCTCCCATTGCCTGTCTTTTGGGTTCGGAAAATCGCCGAAGAGCCTGTTTGACTGGCTTGAATCCTTTTAGGATGTTTAGGCTGTGTTCTGCCAATCTGCGTGGGATTCCTGGCATATCTGAAGGGTGTCAGGCAAAGATGTCCCAATTCTCCTGAAGGAATTCTTGTAGTGCGGCGTCTACATCAGGTTTTAACTGTGCCCCAATGGAGGCCGTCTTTGTGGCGTCCGTTGGATGGACCTGAAATTTGACTATTTCGTCCGCTGGTTTAAAAGAGGTGGACTTGGATCTCTTATCGAGTATCACATCATCCCTGTTCACCGTAGAGCGCAGTGCAATGAGATCCTCTGCCGCTAGGGCTTCGGATAGTGCCTCTAAGGCTAGTGCGGCTGTCTTGTTTTCGGCGCGGAGTGCTATGTCCGGATCACTGGCAAGAGTGATGGTTCCATTGGGCCTGGGCATTTTAAGCTTCATGTACCCGTAATGGGGTATGGCTTGGAAAATTGTGAATGCCTCTCGCCCTAATAAAGCGTGATATCCGCTGCTGAACAGGGCCACTTGGAACGTGACCTCCTCGGACCTGTAATTGTCCGGCGAGCCGAACACCACATCAAGTGTGATTTTTCATGTGCAGCGTGCTTCCCGGCTAGGGATTATTCCTCTAAAGGTTGTGCTGCTTCGCTCAATGCGGCTCCAGTCTATTTCCATTTTTCGAAGGGTTTCCTCGTAGATGAGGTTTAATCTGCTGCCGCCATCCATGAGTACCTTGGTAAGACGAAAGCTGTCCACTATAGGACTGGGGACCAATGCGGCTGGTGCTCGGGCTGTTTGGAATTTAGGTTCGTCGCTGGCGTTGAAGGTGATAGCCGTGTCGCTCCATGGATTTGTTGTTGCTACTTGGTAGACTTCGGCGAGGCTGCGGATTGTTCGTTTCCGCATATTATTTGATGCGAAGGTCTCGAAGACTGTTAGTACCGTACTGGTACTGTTGGGGTGGTTCTCCGGGGCTAGAAGCTCTTCGCCACTTTTGGCCACCTGCCGCAGTATCCAACATGCTCGAAGGCTATGTGTTGGAGTGGCGCCCTCTGTACAATGAACTTTACAGGGACCGCTGAGCCATCCCTCCAGTACGGTTCCGTGCCCTTTATGGGGTTTTTGCTTTTTGGTTTTTGTCCCAGGTGCCTGAGCATGATGCACCCTTTTGTTTCGGACTAGGGTTGTGTTCGGAGCCGGATTGTCCCAAAACATAGTTTCGGTTTTCCGGACACTTTCCATCGCACAGTACTTTCGTACTATGGACGCCAGGTCGGCGAAGCGTGTAATTTCACGACGACTTACGGCGTTCAAGATTCCCTTGTCCGTGCAATTGTTGTAGAAAATTGAAATTGTGTTTTCCTCACGGCAGTCCTTTATCCTGTCCATAACCAGGAGGAATCTGGCCCAGTAATGATGTAATATTTCAACGGGCTCTTGCCAGATTTGAGATAGATCGCATATGTTTGGGTGGGTGGGTGGAGTTGAGTCTGAAACCCTGCCCAACTTGAGGCTCAAGGGCCGAAAAGTTTCCGAATTTGGAAGTTTGGATTGCTGGATGTCGTCCAACGAATCCGGTCCGCTGCCTGACTTTAGGTTCAGTACTTGATTGACGTCCGTCTCTCCGCGGGAATCCGGCATGGAGGGATCTGGAATCCGGACATAACTGGTCTTTAACATAGAAGAAGAGTCGCAGCGTTGTTCCTCCACCACAACAACGTGGTGGGTAGCCTGGGGAGAGTTGATCTCTCTCAGATCGGTTTTAAGCCCAATCTGATCGTAGTCTGCAGCGACTCCCAGGGCGGCGAAGCGATCCAAGAGCTCGTTTACGGAGGAGAGCTCCACCGGATCCAGCTGCTCGGCGAATTCCAAGTTGACATGAAGATCGCTTTTGATGACCCGGGAGGTCATCGTCGGGGCGGCGGCCGAACAGGCGGTCATAAGAAAACCACCTAGCCGGACAGTTTGGCTGGTGGCCAAAGCTCCCTTGGCAATAGTACCGTCTTTAAAGACGGGAAGAGGCATCCTTCCTGATTACGATGGCACAGAGGAGCTCTCAATGAAAGCACCAATGTCGGTGTCAAAACTAGCGGATCTCGGGTAGGGGGTCCCGAACTGTGCGTCTAGGCGGATGGTAACAGGAGACAAGGGACACGATGTTTTTACCCAGGTTCGGGCCCTCTCGATGGAGGTAAAACCCTACTCCTGCTTGATTGATATTGATGATATGGGTAGTACAAGAGTGGATCTACCACGAGATCAAGGAGGCTAAACCCTAGAAGCTAGCCTATGTTATGATTGTTGTTGTGATTGTTGTCCTACGGACTAAAACCCTCCGGTTTATATAGACACCGGAGAGGGCTAGGGTTACACAGAGTCGGTTACAATGGTAGGAGATCTACATATCTGTATTGCCAAGCTTGCCTTCCACGCCAAGGAAAGTCCCATCCGGACACGGGACGAAGTCTTCAATCTTGTATCTTCATAGTCTTGGAGTCCGGCCGATGATGATAGTCCGGCCATCCGGACACCCCCTAGTCCAGGACTCCCTCAGTGGCCACGCATGAGGGTCAGGTCGGTGCAAGGAGGAAGAAGAAGAAGTGAGGGGACACGGGGAAAAAAATGAAAAGGACCCCCAGTCTTATTTATAAGGCGAAGGGATAAGTGACATGCGCGAAAATCGAGGGGCCCAAAAGTTGGATATGTAACAGAGTTGTCGCCTCGATTGTTGGAGGCTCATCAATGAAGGTGAGATATATACAATTTTTAAAAATAGGTAACGTCATGGCGGTTTATTACAATCTTGGAAGATGACGTTATTGCGGATTACAAGGTTATGTGAAGGAGCTAAAGGGGGGATTTTCCTAAAGATTGACATGAACAGGTTCAAATCAATCTGGGGCCTAATGTTGGGGATATAACTACTGAGTATAAACCGCCCAAGTGGGCCCGGGTTATACCTGTAACGAGTCATTCATATTTAATCCCATGAAGACAAGGAGTGTGGCGCTTTGCTTAAGAGGCTTAGAGGCCCAGGGCCCAAAGGCGGATTAGGGCCCATAGACATAAACCACCATATACTATGTAACTTGTGTTGTAAGATAGGAAAGGGTAGAAACCAAGCCGGACACGTGTATGAGCCGGCCAGGATTCTGTAAACAACCGGGTGTTTACCTGTGTATATAAAGGGACGGCCTGGTGGCGGTTCAGGGACAAGAAACAACAACTCGAGAGCCAGGCATAGCGGATTCGCTCCCTGATAATTGAAACCCTAGCAATTCCACATCAACTAGATTAGGCCTTTAACTTCAACACAAGGGGGCGAACCAGTATAGACTCCTTGTGTCCTTTGTCCTGCTTTAAACCCCTTTAAGCTAACCCGTCGCGATGGCTCCATCACTAAGTCCTTTCACTAGGACATCCGCCATGACAAAACCATGACAGACAACCCAAAGAATGTCATGCAGCTGCGTCTTTGGCCGACCCAGGATGAAAAGCCCCTTTTCTGTCATGATTTTTTGTCATCTCTACTCCTAATGGAGTAGTTGGTAGTCTCTCTTCCAGGTTTTTTCTCGTCCCACCTCTCATGGTTTTTTGGTACCTCCTCCCACCTTTGCTGGTTTTTTTCATAGATTTTTTTCGTTGCCTCCCCCCACTTCATCGGTTTATTTTCGCGTCCCCCTCTCACACAATGAAAGAAATCTGAATAGGTGAGAAGTTTCCATACTGGCGCAAGTTATTTAGTAATATAGAATCAATCACGAACAATCTCTGAAGATCAAATCTAAATTAATTAACCTTACCTTAAATCACTCAATCACATTAATTAGAAAACAAATAACTGATTTTTAGTCCAATTACTTAATTTCAAGTCTAAATTAATTAGCCCACCACATCTATGATGATAAGCATGACAGAAAAAAAATTCGTTCGGCCCAAAATGTCACGGATGTGTCTTTTTTTGTAGCACTCATCTTTGTTTCTCTGGTAGAAATCTTGGGGCACTCCTTGAGGTTCTTTGTGTTGGATTGAGTATTATGAATCTGAAATTGTTTGATGCATATTGTATAATCAACTCACGGATACTCGCCGTGACATTGAAGTATCTAGGTGACATTAGAGTTGGTTGATGTTCAGATGGTGTTATTTTGGTACGAACTCTTGGTTAGTTCGATCGGAAAGAATAGTTTGGTGTTATTTTAGTACGAACTCTAGGAAAGGTTGATCAGAAAGAATAGCTTTGAGGTGCTTTCGTACCCTACAAAAAATTTCTTCTTCTGTTCTTCGCTAGATAGGAACTTTGGAGAGATCCTTGATCACACGTTGAGGGATGGTTATATGAGCCAATTATATTAGCATTGTTGAGAAATTAGACTAGCAGAAGTACGGACCCTTGGCCTCATTTTCAAGCATTGCAATACCGTCTGTGCTCCGTTTTATCAATTGCTACCTTGCTGTTTTTTATTGTTCCTATTACAAAAATAATATCTACTATCATTACTACATATCACCATCTCTTCATCGAATTAGCGCAACTATACAATTTACTATTGTATTTGGTGTGTTGGGGACACAAGAGACTTTTTATTATTTGGTTGCAGAGTTGTTTGAGAGAGACCATCTGCATCCTACGCCTCCCACGGATTGATAAACCTTAGGTCATCTACTTGAGGGAAATTTGCTACTGTCCTACAAAACACTGCCTTGGAGGCCCAACACTAGTCTACAAGAGCAAGTTGTGTAGTAAACACCAACATCTACTTTTCCAAACGCTTTTGCTCTTGTTTTGGACTCTAATTTGCATGATATGAATGGAACTAACCCGGACTGACACTGTTTTTAGCAGAACTACCATAGTGTTGTTTTTCTGCAGAAATATAAGTTCTCATAATTGGATGAAACTTTTTGGAGAATTATTTTGGAATAAAAGAAAAATACTAGAGCAAAGACCCACTGGAGGGGGGGGGACCCTGCTGGCCACTAGGCACCATGGCACACCACCCCCTCTGGCGCACCTGGGTGGGTAGTTGCCCCCTCGAGGCTCCACTAACCCTAACCACAACTCTATAAATTCCTATTTTTCGAGAAAAAATAGGGGAGGAAGTGTCATCACATTTTATAATATGCAGCCGCTGCCACCTCATGTTCTTCATCGGGAGGCCAGATCGGGATTCCGTTCGGAGCTCCAGAGAGCGTGATCTTCCGTCTTCATCATCATCAACCATCCTCCATCACCAATTTCATGATGCTCACCGTCGGGAGTGAGTAATTACTTCGTAGGCTTGCTGGACAGTGATGGGTTTGATGAGATTCATCATGTAATCGAGTTAGTTTTGTTAGGGCTTGATCCCTAGTATCCACTATATTCTAAGATTGATGTTGCTATGACTTTGCTATGCTTAATGCTTGTCATTTGGGCCCGAGTGCCATGATTTTAGATCTGAACCATTTATGTTTTCACCAATATATTTGTGTTCTTGATCTGATCTTGCAAATTATATTCACCTGCTATGTGTTATGATCCGCATACCCCAAGGTGACAATAATTGGGATTCTTTCCGGTGATTACCGTAGTTTGAGGAGTTCATGTATTCACTATGTGTTAATACTTACTTCCGGTTCTCTATTAAAGCGAGGCCTTAATATCCCTTAGTTTCCTTACGGACCCCGCTGCCATGGGAGGGTAGGACAAAAGATGTCATGCAAGTTCTTTTCCATAAGCATGTGTGACTATTTACGGAATGCATGCCTACATTACATTCATGAATTGGAGCTAGTTCTGTGTTGCCCTAGGTTATGACTGTTATATATGAATATTGTCCAACGTTATTACCGGTCCAATGCCTATGAGCTTTTCACTTATTGTTCTTGCTAAGTTACTACTTTTGTTACTACTGTTACAACTGCTACAAAACCACTACTGTTGTTACCGTTACTATTGCTATCGTTGCTACTACTATCAAATTACCATACTACTTTGCTACTGATCACTTTGCTGCAGATATTCAGTCTCCATGTGTGGTGTATTGACAACTCAAATTCTAATACTTACAAATATTCTTTGGCTCCCCTTATGTCGAATCAATAAATTTCGATTGAATACTCTACCCTCTAAAACTGTTGCGATCCCCTATACTTGTGGGTTATCAGTGCCCCACATGTCATGCAAGCATGAGGGATTACCACTGTAGGGTGTTGCAATAAGTTCATGATTCACTTATAGTGGGTGGCGTGAGTGATGGAAACACATTCCCTAGTAAGGGGATTGTTGCTTATGGGACTTGTTACTTAGTGCTATGGTTGGGTTTTACCTTATTGATCTTTAGTGCTTGCGGACGCTTGCTAGAGTGCCAATCATAAGTGCATGTGATCCAAGTAGGTAAAGTATGTTAGCTCATGCCGATCCCACATATAAAATTGCAATAATGATTACCGATCCAGTTATCGATTGCCTATGGAAAAATCTTTCTCCTGTGTTACAAAAAGTCTTTCTACTAAACAACTAACTTCTATTATCTTGCAAATTATTCATAGTTTTATTCCTCCAAACTTATCCTTGCACCTACATAATAGTTTCATACTTGTTCTAGGTAAAGCGAACGTTAAGTGTGCGTAGAGTTGTATCAGTGGTCGATAGAACTTGAAGGGAATATAAATCCTACCTTTAGCTCCTCGTTAGGTTCAACATTTTTATTTATCGAAAAAGCTACAGCTGATCCCCTATACTTGTGGGTTATCATGTACCATCAAGGCGATATCCACCTCACATTGAGTTAATGGATGATGTGCATGCCGTAGGGCGGAAAGTGCTTTCATGCATGAAATCAAACATGCACGCACCGTCAAAAGATCGAGCTCCTTGAGTTCATGCATACGAAGAATAGGATATATGCTTGGGCAGCGACCGGAAACGTACAAAGGCGGCGACGGACAAAGAGCATGCTGATGCAAAGTAAGGTTGGAGTGAAAGAAAAGTGGACCATGGGGTTTGAGCGGGATGGGGTGTTCGAGTCCTACATGACGGTGGTCCAGACTCCTGCAGAGCCCGTAGTCTGCTTTCGGTTTATGGGAAAATGGATGTCTAGACCACTCCATAGATCGACAATGACAAAATTGATTTGGGCAGTTCGGTCCGCTTGATGCGGCGCGGCATGAGGGGACTTATTTTCGTGTTTTGACACTTTGCGCAAAGTTTAGCCCGATTTGACCCCGATTTGAAAATATTTCGAGATTTGACCCTTTTTCCTACCACCGAGGGGTGGCGGTAGGATATAACAGGTTACCACCGGAGGCCATGGCGGTAGCCCAGTCATCCACGTCAGCTTCAATAAACGGCAACTGTCTTCGGTCGTCCAATCTACCGCTAGAGGCCTCGGAGGTAGGCTATGCAACACTATGCTCAACGGTTATAAACCCGCGGGGGCCGGGGCACGGGGCCCACCAATGAATCCCAGTCCCCATATTCTCCCTTGTGTGGCATCACGTACAAAGAGGAGCTACTCTCTCATCCCCTCCACTCCCCCCTCTGATCTTCTTCCTTTCTCCACCATTTTTGTGAATCGAGATGGCTCGAAATGAGAAAAGTAAGCTCTCTCAATCCCTCCAATTTGTTTTAGTTAAAAAGATTTCGATTCAATGGATTATTTGGCACAATATGAACCCTATTTCATCTAGTAGATTTTTTAGGTTTGTTTAGTTAGGAGTAATATGATGTTTCATGTGGTTGAATATGATAGAACCCTATATCATCGAATAGATGAACCCTTGTTCATGTTCATATTTTTTTGAATTGTTCATTGATGTTTTATGTGCTTGAATATGATTGAATTTGATAGAACCCAATTTCATCTAGTAGATGAAAATGTTTCTATATAGTATCAACATGAACCCTAGTTCCTGTTCATATTTTTTTAAAATTGTTCATTGATGTTTGATGTGGTTGAATATGATTGAATTTGATAGAGCCCTATTTCATCTAGTAGATGAATCCTAGTTCATGTTTCTATATAGTATCAACATTAACCCTAGTGCATGTTCAATTTTTTTTGTATTGTTCATTGATGTTTGATGTGGTTGAATATGATTGATGCAGTGATGTGGTCGAATATGATTGGTTAATGTGATATGATGGATAAAAATGACTGTTGATTCAATAAGATTTTAGTCTGATTATTCCATTGTTGATTATATCTTTTATGATATATTTATTGATTGATATAATTTGAACATGCTAGAGCTTGATACATGTTGATTGAATATGAGATGATTCATTTGCAAAAAAATTAGGAGGCCTCCCCTTGCGCCCATCATCGGCACAACGTACACCATGCTTGACCATGCGTTCGACAATGGTCATCATGTCTGTTTTATGGAGAATGGAGTGATAATAACTATGGTTAAGTTGTTGCACCAAAAATTGATTATTATGAGAAATGAAGTCACTAACAATTTCCGTTTACATTTTGGTAGATTCTACCTGTAAGTGCATCAAGTACCCCCTTAGTGGTTTTGGAGTACTGAAGACAAATAGGTTGAGGAACTAATGTGTTTGTGAGTATACACAGGAGGTAGAGTTCCTGAAGATTTGGTTTGACACATGGAAGACGACCCCTAAAAATGGATTTCTTCAACTGAAGAATTTGATGATGAACCTTTGAAGAAATTGAATGAAGACTTTGAAGCTTGAAGACTTATGTTTTCGTAGTTTCTTTTCTTCTTCTTTGAGTCATAGGAAAAACTGTACCGCTAAAGGGGGTCTAGGTGAAACATATTTCGCATTTCCAAAGTGATGCTCAAACCTACTCAAACCTATACACAAAAGCCGCTCCGAGTGAAGCCTTTGGAAATCTCCAATACAACTAACACATTTGCTAGAGACAGTGACGAAGTTCATCTGGTCGCTGACGAATTTGGTCACGCTGAGGAGTTAGGAGTTCGCCAGTGCGATGTGCCTAAAAGGGAGGAAATTGAGTGCCCATACGAATTTGAGAGTTCAGATTCCGACCATTGCGGTGCCGCGTGCCAGCCGTCGAGTGGATCCTTATCCTGACAATGGTCGAATCAAAGAAGGGCAATTATGACAATTCATGTCGGGTTGCCGCTGGCTATAAATAGGCGGCCCCCCACAACCACTTATTGGTTGGCTGCTCTGCGAGAATTTGACACTTGTCGTTTGAGAGCAATCCATCCTCTAACGACTTTGAGAGAATCCTAAGTGAGGAAAAAGCCAGAGCCAGAGTGATTGAGCATCACTGAAGAGATTTATCTGTGTGATCTGACGCCTGTTACCTTTGAAGACTGTCATTCTTCCAGACGGTTAGGTGTCATGTTCTGAGTAAACCAAGAGTCATTGTGGTGTGTTGGTGAACAGGTCTCTAAAGGTTTTAGAAGTCTACCTTGAAGATGTAACATCCCAATTTTCAATTTGGATGTTATACATAGGTCATCATATGCATATCATATTTTATTTGCATTTTTTTGTGATCCTAGAAATCTTAAGAAACTCACGGACCCAAGGAGAGAGTTGGGGATTTCATTTATTTTCATATTTGAATTTTTCTCAAATTTGAAAATAGGATCAATTTGGTTTTATAATTTTTCTCTCCGAATATTTCAAAAATTAAAATAAAAGAGAGAAGATAATATGAATTCTTTAAAAAGAGATAAATATTGGAGGAAAATTTTTTAAATCAAATAAATATTTTATTTGGATTTTATTCGAGATTTTATTTGAATTAGAAAAAATATGCATTTTCAAATTTGCATTTTTAGGCCAGAAAAATATTCACTTTGTTCTAAATATTATATTTAGATGGTGAAAATTGTTTTTGGCATTTTTTTATATTTTATTAGGATTTTTGTTTTTCGGTAGAATTTTATTAAAAAAAAATCCCTGACCGACTCCGCCGAAACCCTGTCGGCCCACTCCCACTCGCCACCGCCTTCCTCCCGCGCGAGGAATCCGCACCGCCGCCGCCGGACGAATCCGGCCGGGGCACGCCTCCCGAGGCCGACCCCGACCAGGCGCCCCTTCCCCATGCCGAGCCCCCCCCCCGAGGCCTTTAAAATCCGCCGCCGTCGCCCCCTCGTCTGCCCACATCGCCCCGACGCCGCAGCCCGCACCACCCCGAGCCGCGCCGCCACCGCTTGCTGCCGCTGCCGCTGCCCCGCCTCGCCATTGACGTGCCGGAGCCGCCCCCGCCGCCGCTGGCCGTTTTTTTCCAGTTCGTTTCAGTTTTTTCGGCAAACCCTAGATCTAGATCGGTTTTATTTTTAGGGTTAGGGTTTTCTCGGTTTTTCTTGGTTTTCCGATCGGCTCTATTTAGCGAGCGTTCGCCCGAACGCCTCTGTTCACGAACGAGTTCGTCCATTCGTCTCTGATAACGAACGTTCATTCGTTAGGGTTTTTCTTTTTATTTTATTTTCGGCCAGGGACCTATTCGTGATTATTTTTATGGAAGATTAGCCCCTGATCTTCAAACCCTCGCAACTTCTAAACCATTTGTCCAAATCCAGTGAAACCAACGCCAAAATCTTCGTCTCGAACCCCTCTTCCCGGTTAAGTAACTTGAACATGATTTTTAAAAATTAAAATTTGGTTTCAAGAAGATTTTAATTCGAAATTCTTTTGATCGCAGTTTGAGTTTCGTAGGTCCGATTTGACCAATTCCTTTTGCGAATTGAAGCACTTCAGTTGAACTTCCAGTTTGGACTTTCACATCCGAGTTTTACCCTTGCATCTATGCTTGAGTGCTTATGTATGCTATTGTTTGTTTGCGATAGAATTTCTGGAGTGCGAAGCGTGCTACTACGAGTCTCTAGGGTTTGCAGATCATCAGCAAGGCAAGTTCACACTTTGATCATACCCCTTTAATACCCAGTTTTTATGCATTAGTTTCGACCCTCAAACATTGCATGAGTAGGATTGATAACATGTGGGTATTGGGAAGTAATTGATGATGTAGAACCTATTGTCCTATATTCAAACCCTAGGAGTTATTATGTTATGCTTATACTACTTTGCCATGCTTGTAGACATGGATTGGTATGTGAGATTCATGAAAGTTGCGAGAGTAATATTACCAAGGAAAACTTAAGGTGGCTACTATAATAAACATCTGGGTGGAATGGTTGGGGCACCCTGGAGCACCAAGTGGTTTGCTCGGGCACCTGGAGAACCCAGTGCTTGCCCAAGGGGATCTCAGAGTACCCGTGTGATCACCCTACAGAATGCCACCCAGACTCAAAGGGATCATAAGATTATTCATGCTAAAAACTTCCGTGTGCAGCCACAAGCCATTGTGGGCTCTGGCATAGTTGAGTATGTTGTGTGACCTCTTTCAGTGGTAGACTAGCAGATGTAGGGGATGTAGGTGGTACTGTCTACCCAAAGTAAAGAGTTAATGCTACTGAAAGACTGTGTCTCGGTCATCCGTTTCTCAAACACCATGCAGTGCAAGAAATCCAATGGAGGAGATCGAGCCTTGTGTGGAAAAGTGCGCAAACCTCTGCAGAGTGTACAAACTAATCATGATTAGCTGTGTCCCCGGTTATGGACGTCTTGAGTATCTGGTACTTGAATTATTGGTTGATCTCATCACGTTACTTAATTAATGTATTGGGTTATTAATAATTTGGGAATTTGGGATTGATTTGGAGGAAACTTCTCAATAATGGCATCAACTTGGTAGAAAAATAAAATTTATTCCTTTGTTGTAGGGGAAAATTGGCTTTACGCAAAATTAAACTTAGAGCTTCCACTAGCCAAATATGCATGCAGTGATAGATATTTTTCATCATTATCCTATGGTGTGAATTTTCCAGTACATTCAATGTACTGACCTACATGGTTGCAATGTCTCATGTTGCAGGAATCTTACGACGAGTAAGTGATACGTTAGGGTTACGATGTCTACACTAAACTTTGCCATTGGCGTTGTTGGGAACTCCACAACTTTGTTGTTACTTTCGCTATGGATTGAGGTAATAGTATTTATGTTACTTTATACATGTGATTTACCTCCGTTATAAATCCACGAGTACTATGTGTGTCAGCATACCGATCCAGGGATGACACTTAAGCACAGAGACTTCGATCCATTTGGGTCGGGTCGCTACAGAAGACCTGCCACGAGTAATTGGGCAAGGTCTACGTGCCTTAGTTCAAGAGGAATACAATGAGGAATGTGTGTCCTTTGAGTTGCGACTCAGCCGCCTCAACCAGATGTATAGTTGATGCAGCAATTGGAACTGGTCTATCAAATTGCATTCTCTTCACCGAGCCAACTTGGTTTCAGATTCCTCACCCTCTCTTACATTATTCCACTGCTGAAGAATTTGTGATCTATGCTCTGACGAATTTGAACTGGAGAATTTCATCAAGCTATCTTTCATTGCCTCAGTTCATATTCCTCACGCTTGTATGACTGTATGATTGCAAGTTCTTCACTCTTACGTATCATGATTTCATGTACTCTGATTCTGTGATGACCTAGTTTCCTTTGCGTTTCTATTTCTTCACTCCGATCTTCGCCAAATTCATCAGAGTTTGACGAATTTCTAAAAATCTCCCGTTCACCCTCCCTTTGGAAATAACCAATGCTTTCAATTAGTATTAGAGCAAGGCACTCCCTTGTTCTATCACTACTGGAATGAGGATCTTTGCCGTCAGCCAGCTCTTTGCCGTTTGCTAGCCGACGACAAACAAGGTATTTGCCATCAGCTTAAAAAAAGCTGACGACAAAGACCATGTTTGCCGTCAGCCAGTTCTTTGCCGTCTGCTAGCAGACGACATAGAAAATTTGTCGTCTGCTATCAGACAGCAAAGAGGGAGGGTGGCCCACTAACGAGAACCACCTAACGGTCGTTTCCTCCCGGCCCCACCCCACAAGCTACGCTCTTTGCCGTCTGCTAGCAGTTGACAAAGAAATTAAACCTAACTAAAAAACGGTCGGCCCCGTGCCCCACCCCCCTCTCTCCCTCACCTCACCCACGCCGCCTCCGTGACCGCAGGCCCCGCCGCCGACCCCCACCGACCCCGCCGCCCCCGACCACCACCACCCCCGACGCCCTTGACCCCCCACCGCCCCGCGCCCCCGACGCCCCAACCCCCGCCGCCCCGGTGCCCCGCCACCCCGATGTCCCGCCATTCCGGCGCCTCGCCGCCTGTCGCCGCTCCGCCCCCCGCCGCCAGGCGCTCCGCTCTGCGCCCCCGACCCCCCGCTGCCCCAGCGCCCCGCCGCTCATCGCCGCCCCGCCCGACGCCGCTCCGCCCCTGGTGAGGCTTCTTTTTCCTTTTTTTTGTATTTTTTGTTGTTTATTGATTTAGGTTAATTAGTTAGTTAGTTATTTTTTTAGGTTAATTAGTTACTTGTTTTACCCTACTGTACATAGGTTAATTAGTTAGTTAGTTATTTTTTTAGGTTAATTAGTTAGTTAGTTATTTTTTAGGTTAATTACTTAGTTATTTTCTTTAGGTTAATTACTTAGTTAGATAAGCCCAAGAACAAGAAAGAAAATAAAGAAAGAAGACCTAAAAGGACTAGGAGGTGAAAACATAGAAAAAAGAAGAAGAAGAAAAAAGAAAAAGAAGAAAAAGAGGCAATTGTCCTAGCCTAAAGTAAAGAAGGAAAACATAGAAAAACCTAAAGTAACCCAAGCCCACTAGAGAGGCTTTTGCCAGTTCCCCATCTTACTTTGCCTAGCCTATTGTACACATCCACTTTTTTCCCTCCAAATATCAAAATTTATGCTAATTTGAATTTACTTTATGCACACAAAATAGACATGTTTGCATTCAACATGGCACCAAAAACCAAGAAGCAATTTTCCACAATGAAAACAAAAAAGAGGCAAGTGAAAATTAAAGCAATGGCAAAGAGAAAGCAGAGGAACACCAGCCAACCTGCCAAGCAAAGCAGCACGCCATGCTTTTGCTCGCAACCCCCAACCCTTCTGATTCCCTCCTCCTCTCTTTTAACTTCTTTTCTTGTAGCTTAGTAGTAGCTTTGAACAGCTAAAGCGAGCCCCAAAGCAAGGGCTGTGGTGGTGAGAGCACGCTATTCCTGTGGGACTAAAACGTGTTCTCTTCTTCTTGACCAGTCAGTCATGGTCATGATGTGTGTGTCTTGGAGGTGGAGGTGAGGTGTGGTACTGCATCATGTGCTGCAATGGATATATGGATGATTGCATGGGTTAACATGAATAGTATTAGGGTGATTTTAGGTTAATAGATTTTATTTGATTTTAGGTTAGTAGATTTTAGTAGATTTAGATTAATTAGTTGATTTAGGTTGATTAGTTGAAGAAGCAAAAGAAGACAAGAGGAAGAAGGAAAATGAAGAAGAAAAAGAAGACAAGAGGAAGAAGGAAAAGAAGGAAGAAGAAGAAAAAGAAGTAGAAGTGGAGATGAAAAAAATAAGTAGAAGTAGAAGATGAAAAAAAGAAGTAGGAAAACTAGAAAAAGAGGGTCGCTGAGGGAAAAGAGGGTCGCCGAGTGGTCGAGGGCTCAAGGATCATGGGGAAAAGGAGTTGATGGTCTAGGGGTCGAGGATCGAGGTGTCGAAGGGTCGAGGGGTCGAGGATCGAGGGGAAAAGGAGTCGAGGGTCTATGGGTCGAGGATCGAGGTGTCAAGGGGTCGAGGGTCAAGGGAAAAGGGGTCGAGGGGTCGAGGATCGAGGGGAAAAGGAGTCGAGGGTATAGGTGTCGAGGATCAAGGTGTCGAGGGGTCGAGGGTCGAGGATCAAGGGGAAAAGGAGTCGAGGGTCTAGGGGTCGAGGATCAAGGTGTCGAGGGGTCAACGGGAAAAGGAGAAAAGGGATCGAGGATCGAGGGGAAAAGGAGTCGAGGGTCTAGGGGTCGAGGATCGAGGAGTCGGGGGGTCAAGGGGAAAAGGGGTCGAGGATCGCCGCCCCGACCCCCTGACCCCGACACCCCGACCCCGACACGACACCCCGACCCCACCTCGACGCCCCAACATTGCGACCCCGACACAGCTCCCCGACCCCGACACGGCACCCCCGACCCCGACACACTTAAATATTTTATTATGTTCATGATGATGGCACACACTTAAATATTTTATTATGTTTATGCTATACTAATTTTGTTTACTCTTTGTCATTGCAGGTGTTGACAGATGGTGGGCGAGGGTCGAGAGCGCTCCGAGCCTCCTCCTCGGCGCGTGCTAGGAGGGGTGCTATTATTCCACCCCAGCACCTTCGGAGAGCGCTAGTAGATAGCATGACGACACCAGCGGGAGCTTCTTCTTCAGCCAGGAGAGGTCAGGGGAAGCCCAAGAGGGCTGCTAGAGGTGGACGTGGTGGTGGGAGAGGTAGGAAGGCTGATGCGCCTTCCTTGCGCCACCTCCAGCTGATTCTCCATACCACTAGAGTGCTACGTTTCAGGTGGAACCGTCAGACTTGGACCCATCTCGGATTCCGGTCCACAAGCCTCGGGCCGACGAGCCTCGGGTCACCGAGTCTTCGTCCCACGAGACTCGGGCCCGAGAGTCTTCGTCCCACGTGACTCCGGAGACTAGTGGCCATGCTGATGGCGAGGACACCTTTTCTAACGATAGTTATAGCAAGGGCGAGCTGGTTGAGGGGGCCAAGAAGGTCTACCAGCAAGGTGGTACGAAGCTCCCGGCCGTGCCAGCGACCCGCGATCAGAGGTGGTTGATTGAGCCTAATGGGGAGAAGTAAGTGCATGTACTCTTTTTTTACCTTTGTCCTTCATGTTTCTTCAAATTAATATCTAATGTGTTGGCCTTGCCATACTGTAGGGGTTGGAAATACAGCAATGGTGTCCATAGACCCAACCAGGTCCTTGGTGTGCTTTTCCGGCACCACTTCCCGGGGTGGGTCACGTTGCCCGGTGAGCGTCAGGTTCCACAGCTAGCACTGAGCTGGGAGCTGTACATGGCTGCCCTGGCCCCGCCAGAGGAGAGGGTCGATGGTGTCTTGTGCGAGATGGTGGCCGACATTGTGAGGTGGCGGTTTTGGGTAATTTCTCCTTTACAGAATTAAAAAAACAGCAGTACCTAGTGATTGTATTAATCAGTGTTGTCTTGTTCGATTGCAGACCTTCAACAGGTGTGTTGAGGAACACGAGGCGGACGCGACTACGGTTCTCGAAGCCGAGTGCAAGCACCTACTTCAGAACTTACGGCATGAGGCTAGGGTGCAGGCTGTTTGAGACTACTACGCCTCGACTAACATTAGGAGGGCCAAGAAGAAGTGTCGCGCCAAGTATCTGAGTAAGGAGAAGTACATGAAGGTAATTACCTATCCTTAAGGCCTTGTACTTAGTTTCCTTGATTTCATTCGTAGGCATAGCGCTGAAATTTCTCTTTGCCTAACTTAGGTGCCCCCGAGATGGTGTGCGGATAGGATGGAGTGTTGGGAAGCGTTGGTGGATGAATGGTGCTCTCCCCAATGGCTAGCCGTCCACAACAAGGCTAGGGATAAGCATGCCCAAATGCAAGGTGTGCCACACCATCAAGGGAGCTCCAACCTATTTGAGTATGGGGATGACTGGGTATGTGGTTTGTGCCCTTAACGATTCATGCAATTTCATTCTTCATGCTAGCTTGAGCCCTTCACTAATATGTTGTTCCTATCTTTTAGGCAAAACAAAACAAGAACGACGTTCCACTGCTGTACGACCTCTATGCCATGGCCCATACTGCCCCGTACAAGAAGGCCAAGGCATTCTCTAAGGACGACCTCTATGCCATGGCCCATACTTCACCAACATCTCCTCCCACGACAAGCTTGTGAGTTATAGGGACGTTGGGAAAACGAGGAAAGGGGAGGACTTCAACCCGAGCCAGAGTCCTTTTGATCCAGAGATCGTGATGCTATCTGGTGACGGGAGGTACCATGGCTCGGTAGCCATTGGGGATGGACTCATACATTGTCCTAGAAGTCTCCGGGAGATCAAGAAGCGCCAAATGAGCTCCGATCCTGAGATACCACCTCGTCCATGGCCAATGGAGCTCGCCATCGAGGCTAGGGCCCAAGAGGTTCTGGTGAAGGCAAACAGGCTGGCTAAGCAGAGGGAGTGGGAGTTGGAGGAGAGGACGGCCAGTATGTTGGAGGCGGAGAGGAACCAGAATGACGCGTCTCACCGGGCCCTATACGAGCTCCTCGTGGTAATTTGCTCCAGCATATTAGCCAAATCATGCACATAATGTTTGTTTCGTTCCTAACTAATATGAATGACTCGTGAAAACAAAATGTGTAGTCCGTGTGCGAGAAAAATGGTCAAACCCCTCCGCCGATGCCCCAGATTGGTAGAGCGGACATGGTGAGTTTCATTTGAATGGTCATTAGTTACTAGTATTCACATTTCAGTTGAATCATGCTAACGAGACATTGCAAATGATCTTTGGTGCAGCATGCCTCCCGACAAGCATTGACCGATCCTTCTCCGTCTCGCACTTGCGCAACCCCGACCCTGACCGGTCCTTCTCCATCAGGCACTGGCGCAAACCCGACCAGTCCTTCACCTCCGTGATGACGGTAAGTTTTCTCTAGTGTCTTGCTTACGAAATGCATAAAGACCTAGACTTAGTTTTATTTCCTCCAAAATGCTTACCATAATGACCTAGACTTAGCTTACTTAGCTCCAAAATGATTTATACTTAGCTTTGTTTCCACCGAAATGACCTAAGTTAGCTCTAATATGCTAAGTTATCTCTAATTTGCTTAGTTACCTAGGTTTGCTAATAATGGTATACACTTAGCTTACTTATGTAAAAAATGGCATAATTAGCTTACTTAGGTTTGAAATGGCATAATAATCTTGGTAACCTCATATATGTCATATAGTTAGCTTATTTTCCTCGAAAATGACATAATAAGCCCAATTAGCTCCCAAATGATCAATTTTACCTAAGTTAGCTCCAAAATGACCTAAGTTAGCTCTAAAATGCTAAATTAGCTCTAATATGTTTAGTTGCCTGCGTTAGCTCAATAAAGACATATACTTAGCTTACTTATGTCAAAAATGGCATATTATGCTTAGTTAACTAAAAATGGCATAATTAGCTAGGTTAGCTCCAAAATGACCCATTTTACCTAGGTTGGCTCCAATATGATCCATTTTACCTAGGTTAGCTCCAAAATGACCAAGTTTACCTAGGTTAGCTCCAATATGATCCATTTTACCTAGGTTAGCTCCAAAATGACCTATTTACCTAGCTTAGCTCTAAAATGACCTACACACTTAGCATTTTTACCCAGCTTAGCTAAAAAATGGCATTTTTACCTACCTTAGTTAGAAGAAGAAGAAGATAAAAAATAGGAGAGGAGAAAAAGAAAGAGAAGATAAATTCTTCTTGTTGTTGTTTTTCTTCTTTTTTTTCTTCTTTTTTTAGATAGTCTTCTTCTTCCTCTTCTAACTTTCATCTTTCCCAATTTGCAGATTTGCTTTAGATGAGGAAGCTTGCATTGATGGAGTGTATTCTTCTCCTTGTGATTACTTTTTGTTTATGGAAACTTGTTTGGGATATGTATGTATGGATATGTTGTTGGAAACTTCTTGTTGGAAACAATTGTATGTTGGATATGTTGTTGGAAACTTATTGTTGGTATGCTTGTTGAAATTATTTTCAAATCTGCATATATATATATATATATATATATATATGTGTGTGTGTGTGTGTGTGTGTGTGTGTGTGTGTGTGTGTGTGTGTGTGTGTGTGTGTGTGTGAAATTATGTCAAATTAAATGAATTTAAGAAAAAAAGGGGCTATACAGGCACTTTGCCTTCTGCTGGCAGACGACAAAAAGCTTTGCCATCAGCCAGCAGATGGCAAAGCTGCCACGTGGTAGCTACGTATGCAACCTGGGGTGCACTGGGCTGGCTGATGTCTACTACACAACCTTCTTCTTGTAGACGTTGTTGGGCCTGCAAGTGCACATGTTTGTAGGACAGTAGCAAATTTCCCTCAAGTGGATGACCTAAGGTTTATCAATCCATAGGAGGCGTAGGATGAAGATGGTCTCTCTCAAGCAACCCTGCAACCAAATAACAAAGAGTCTCTTGTGTCCCCAACACACCCAATACAATGGTAAATTGTATAGGTGCACTAGTTCAGCGAAGAGATGGTGATACAAGTGCAATATGGATGGTAGATATGAGTATTTTTAATCTGAAATAATAAAAACAGCAAGGTAACTAATGATAAAAGTGAGCGTAAATGGTATTGCAATGATAGGAAACAAGGCAAAGGGTCCATACTTTCACTAGTGCAAGTTCTCTCAACAATAATAACATAGATAGATCATATAACAACCCCTCAACATGCAACAAAGAGTCACTCCAAAGCCACTAATAGCGGAGAAGAAACATAGAGATTATGGTAGGGTACGAAACCACCTCATAGTTATTCTTTCGGATCAATCTATAAAAGAGTTCGTACTAGAATAACACCATAAGACACAAATCAACCAAAACCCTAATGTCACATAGATACTCCATTGTCACCTCAAGTATCCGTGGGCATGATTATACGATATGCATCACACAATCTCAGATTCATCCAACCAACACAAAGTACTTCAAGGAGTGCCCCAACGTTTCTACCAGAGAGTCAAGAAAACGTGTGCCAACCCCTATGCATAGGTTTATGGGCGGAACCCGCAAGTTGGTCACCAAAACATACATCAAGTGGCACGTGATATCCCATTGTCACCACAGATAAACACGGCAAGACATACATCAAGTGTTCTCAAATAAAGACTCAATCCGATAAGATAACTTCAAGAGGGAAACTCAATTCATCACAAGAGAGTAGAGGGGGAGAAACATCATAAGATCCAATTATAATAACAAAGCTCGCGATACATCAAGATCGTGCCATACAGAGAACAAGAGAGAGAGAGAGAGAGAGAGAGAGATCAAACACATAGCTACTGGTACATACCCTCAGCCCCGAGGGTGAACTACTCCCTCCTCGTCATGGAGAGCACCGAGATGATGAAGATGGCCACCGGTGATGGTTTCCCCCTCCAGCAGGGTGTCGGAACGGGCTCCCGAGAGGTTTTTGGTGGCTACAGAGGCTTGCGGCGGCGGAACTCCCGATCTATCTTCATTTTCGATGTTTTTAGGGTACGTAGGCTTATATAGGCAAAAGAAGTCGGTCGGGGGGGTGCTCGAGTGGACCACGAGATAGGGGGGCGCGCCCTACAGGGGGGGGGCTTCCTATCTTGTGGGTGCCTCGAGTATCTCCTGACGTGAACTCCAAATCTCTACGATCATATTCTTCCAAAAAATCACGCTGGCGAAGGTTTCATTCCGTTTGGACTCCGTTTGTTATTCCTTTTCTTCGAAATACTGAAACAGGCAATAAAACAGCAATATGGGTTGGGCCTCCGGTTAATAGGTTAGTCCCAAAAGTAATATAAAAGTGTATAATAAAGCCCATAATCATTCAAAATAGATAATAAAATAGCATGAATGCTTCATAAATTATAGATACGTCGGAGACGTATGAGCATCCCCAAGCTTAATTCCAACTCGTCCTCGAGTAGGTAAATGATAAAAGAAAGAACTTGTGAAGTTTGAATGCTAGAAGGTGCACAAGTTTGATCAATGATAATTTCAATCACCTTTTCTAGCATGATAATATGTCATAACAGTAGTTCATCTCATAAGACTTCTCATGATAAAGTAACAAGCAATTCACATGTCAAAGCAAAGACCATAAACTTTCTTGAAATCTAGCAAACTTCATTCTTAGTCATTTAAACAATTGCAATTCATCTTAGTTTCAAGAATATAATACTCCACATACTCAACTATCATATAGTCTTCTACAATTGCTAACACTCACGAAATATTAATGGTTATGGAGTTTCAATCGGACACTGAGAAAGATAGGGGCTTATAGTGTTGCCTCCCAACGTATTCACCTTTGGGTGACGTCAACAATAATAGTTCATGCTAACTTACATCCAATTGGATATATATATATATATATCAGGATCTTCCCAACACGAGGAGCTTGCCAAAGGATAAAATGACAAAGGGAAAGGTGAAGATCACCTTGACTCTTGCATAAAAGTAAAAGACATAAAGTAAAAGATAGGTCCTTCGCAGAGGGAAGCAGAGGTTGTCATGCGCTTTTAGGGTTGGATGCACAAAATCTTAATGCGAATGAACGTCACTTTATATTGCACTTGCATATGGACCTTTATTATGCAGTCTGTCACTTTTATTGCTTCCATAACAAGATCGTATAAAGCTATTTTCTTCACACCAAAAGATCATACATATTTAGAGAGCAATTTTTATTGCTTGCACCGATGAAAACTTAGTTGAAGGATCTTACTCAATCCATAGGTAGGTATGGTGGACTCTCATGGCAAAACTGGGTTTAAGGATATTTGGAAGCACAGGTAGTATCTCTACTTGGTGCAAGGAATTTGGCTAGCGTGAGGGGGAAAGGCAAGCTCAACATGTTTGAATGATCCATGACAATATACTTTAACTGAGTTGTCGGAAAACATAACCCATTACGTTGTCTTCCTTGTCCAACATCAACTCGTTAGCATGTCATACTTAATGAGTGCTCCCCATTATAAAAGATGTCTAGGATAGTATATTTATATGTGGAATCTCTCTTCCTTCAATATTCTTTCATGAATTGTTCAAATGACCAATACAATGCTTGCTAACCTCCAATAAATTTACAACCTCTACTTCTTAGACGTGAAGTCATTACTCCCCATGGGATAAGCAAATGAGGCATATATAATTTCAGATTTATGACAATCAACTCATTCAACAGTTTACTCATAGGATATAAGTGAAGCACACGAGTAAATGAAAAACTACTCCAAAAAGATATAAGTGAAGAACAATGAGTAGCTAAATAATTATGTAACTTTGTGAAGGCTCTCTCCCATTTAAGAATTTCAGATCTTGGTATTGTATTCAAACAGCAAGCAAAACAAAATAAAATGACATTGCAAGGATAGCACAACTCATGTGAAGAAGCGAAAACTTAGGTTCAACCGATACTAACCGATAGTTGTTGAAGAAGAAAGGTGGGATGCCTACCGGGGCATCCCCAAGCTTAGATGCTTGAGACTTCTTGAAATATTATCTTGGGGTGCCTTGGGCATCCCCAAGCTTGAACTTTTGTGTCTCCTTAACTCCTCTCATATCATGGTTTCTCTTTTTATCAAAAGCTTCATCCACACGATGAACGAAGACGAAAGAGGGAATGCCTTCTGGGGCATCCCCAAGCTTAGGCTTTTGGCTATTCTTGAATATTACCTTGGGGTGTCTTGGGCATCCCCAAGCTTAGGCTCTTGCCACTCCTTATTCCATAGTCCATCGAATCTTTACCCAAAACTTGAAAACTCCACAACACAAAACTCAACAGAAAACTCGTAAGCTCCGTTAGTATAAGAAAGTAAAACCACCACTTAGGCACTGTAATGAACTCATTCTAATTCATTTTGGTGTAATATCTACTGTACTCCAACTTATCTATGGTTCATATCCTACGATACTACTCATAGATTCATCAAAATTAGCAAACAACTCATAGAAAACAGAATCTGTCAAAAACAGAACAGTATGTAGTAATCTCTATCCAATGTATACTTCTGGAACTCCAAAACTTCTACAAAATTAGGAAGTCCTAAGAAATTCGTGTACCAATCTAGAGCAAAAATAATCAGATCAAGAGCACGTCTCTGCGAATTAACAAAACTAATTTACTTGGAGCAAAAGTTTCTGATTTTCAGCAGGATTAACACAACTATCACCGTAAGCTATCCTAAAGGTCTTACTTGGCACTTTATTGAAATAAAAGCTATAAAACATGATTACTACAGTAGAATAATCATGTGAATGCACAAAAACAGTAAGGATAAATATTGGGTTGTCTCCCAACAAACGCTTTTCTTTAATGCCTTTCTAGCTAGGCATGATGATGGCAATGATGCTCACATAAAAGATAAGAATTGAAACGTAACGGGAGCATCATGAAGCATATGACTAGCACATTTAAGCCTAACCCACTTCCTACGCATAGGGATTTTGTGAGAAAACAACTTATGGGAACAATAATCAACTAGCATAGGAAGGTAAAACAAGCATAGCTTCAAAATTTTAAGCACATAGAGAGGAAACTTGACATTATTGCAATTCCTACAAGCATATGTTCCTCCCTCATAATAATTTTCAGTAGCATCATGAATGAATTCAACAATATAACCAACACCTAAAGCGTTCTTTTTATGATCTACAAGCATAGAAAATTTACTACTCTCCACATAAGCAAAATTCTTCTCGTTCGGAATAGTGGAAATATCATAAGAGACTTGAACAGTAAAAATTGTTTCCACATTAAAAGAGTAATGTTCAGAAAAAGGGTAATCATAATCATGACAAGATTTGTAAATATAATCATCACTACTTTTTGTAGCATAAGTTTCATCACAATAATCATCAAACGTAGCAACTTCGTTCTCATCATAATCGATTGAAACCTCTCCCAAGATGGTGGAATCACTAAATAAAGTTGACACTCTTCCAAATCCACTTTCGTATTTATCACAATAAGATTCAACATCCTCCAAAATAGTGGGATCATTACTTCCTAAAGTTGACACTCTTCCAAACCCACTTTCATCAATATAGCCATCATAAATAGGAGGCATGCTGTCGGTGTCAAAACCGGAGGATCTCGGGTAGGGGGTCCCGAACTGTGCGTCTAGGCGGATGGTAACAGGAGACAAGGGACACGATGTTTTACCCAGGTTCGGGCCCTCTTGATGGAGGTAAAACCCTACGTCCTGCTTGATTAATATTGATGATATGGGTAGTACAAGAGTGGATCTACCACGAGATCAAGGAGGCTAAACCCTAAAGCTAGCCTATGGTATGATTGTTGTAATGTATGTTGTGTCCTACGGACTAAAGCCCTCCGGTTTATATAGACACTGGAGAAGGCTAGGGTTACACAGAGTCGGTTACAATGGTAGGAGATCTACATATCCGTATTGCCAAGCTTGCCTTCCACGCCAAGGAAAGTCCCATCTGGACACGGGACGGAGTCTTCAATCTTGTATCTTCGTAGTCTTGGAGTCCGGCGGACGATGATAGTCCGGCTGTCCGGACACCCCCTAGTCCAGGACTCCCTCAGTAGCCCCTGAACCAGGCTTGAATGACGATAAGTCCGGCGCGCATAATGTTCGGCATTGCAAGGCGGGTTCCTCCTTTGAATAATCCAGAGAAGATCATGAACACCAGGATAGTGTCCGGCTCTGCAAAATAAATTCCACATTCCCCCGTAGAGAGAATAAAATGTACACAAGTCCAGTGTGCTGACGTATTTTGCGGCATGCCATCACACCGCTACCAAGCCTTTACTTGAATCGTTTTTTATTATACCACCTCAGCACGTTTAGCGAAGCGGTTTCCTTGGCACGTCTTGTCGAAGCAGAGTTCGTGTTCCCCTTATTCCGGGATTCTCATCAATACGAGCGTGGGTAACCCAACCGTGCCCGTCGCCACGCCTCCTCTATCGAAGGTGAATCCCGAACGGTCACGGAGACGGCTCTTGGTATTTTCCCCCTTTATAAGAGGACCAAGGCTCGTTTCTTTTCTTCAATCTTCCATCGAATCTTCTCCTTGCTCCAAGTTCCAACACCCAGAGCCCCAGATTCGAGCGCTTTGGACCTTCAACGATGTCCGGCTCCGACCTTCAGGGTCGCTGGATGCCCTCCTCCGTCACGGAGGAGGACGTGCTACAGCTGCGTGAGGCCAAGTACCTGTCTTACGAGATTTCGCACAGGTTGCCCGCCCAAGGGCAGGCCGTACCCACTCCCGAGCCCAGTGAGTACGGCGTCTTCGTATCCCACCTCCGTCGGGGTTTAGGCTTCTCGACGGACCCCTTCGTGAGAGGGCTCATGTTCTACTATGGGCTGGATTTTCACGACTTGGCTCCGGAGTCCATCCTCCATATTTCCGCATTCATTATCATCTGCGAAGCCTTCCTCCGCGTCACCCCCCACTTCGGTCTGTGGCTGAAGACCTTCAATGTGGAGCCGAAGATGATCGGGGGGCGTCAAGCGGAGTGCGGCGGGGCGGCCATAAGCAGGAGGGCCGATGCCCCGTGGCCCGAGGGCTCCTTCCAAGAGGAGCTCGGCTTGTGGCAGCAGGAGTGGTTCTATATCACCGCTCCGAAGGGCAGCAAGCAAAAGCCGTCGCCTTCATTCTGCCCGGGACCTCCACGCCGGTCGATGTCGTGGGTCAACCAAGGGCTCAATTGGGGGCTGTCCGAAGACATGCCCTTATTGCAGGGCCGAATTCGAGACCTCCAAGCGAGGGAGATCAATCTGGTTGTGGTGATGCAGGTCATGCTAATCAGGCATCTTCTGCCCTGCAAACGCCGTCCTCTCCGGTTATGGGAGTTCAATCCGGAGGGACCATGAATTCTCCAACACTTCATGGGTATGACGCCCGTGGAGATGTACAAGTTGTTCTTCGGACCGCAGGTGGCATGTCCGGAATTGACCGAGGACGCAGGCCTAAGCTGCAATCGCCCGGATACTCAGGTAAGTAGCTCAGAGTTCGGACGTTCTGTTTGTTTGCTTTTCTGAAATTCACCTTCTAACCCATTATTCTTCATCAGGAGTGGGTAGCGCGATCGAAGCTGATAAGGTGTCCGGCCCCCCTCCCAGAGACCGCACCGGAGCCCGTGCTGGTCAGAATGTTGGAGGTCGCGCCTGTAGAAGGAGGCGATGGGGAAAATAGAAGAGCTATCACCTCGCCCAAGGGGCGCCTGAAGAGGGGGGATCGAAAATCCCTCCTTCCAGGGGGAGAAGAGGACCGCCTCCGAAGACCCAGAGGTCAAAGCCCCTAAGCGGGGGAAGAAATCTTCACCGGAGGGTCCCGCATCCGGGGAGAACCCGGACGTACAATCGTCTCTAAAGGATCAGCCCTCCAGCGAGCCGTGAGTAGGAAAAGGGGAGTTCATTAATAAGAAAATACCCCTGTTTGTGCTTCTATGGATAACCGAATTTTTTTCCTTACAGTTCGGATCTGCGGCCTTCTCAGATGAGTTCGTCTTCGGGGGATCTTCGTCCGGAGATGATGGAGAGCGAAACGCCTCCGTCTGCTGCGCCGTCGGACAGGGCAGACGAGCCTGAAGTATCGTCACGGAGGGTATCCCAGAGCCCGGTGGAGCCAGGGAGTTTGGCGCCGACTAGTATCCGGCCGGGGGAGCTGAAGGATCTGCTTGAGAGGGCGTCTATCTCAGAAGATCACCGTGCTTTGATGAGTATGGTGATTGGAAGGATTTCGTCCGCCGAAAGCGGATTGCATAATGCCGTCAGGAGTTTGCTGGCGGGATTTGAGGTACGCAAGAACGACACACCTTTTATGACAGTTTTGCACATAGAAGTGCGCCCTGTATAGATAGTAGCCCGTGAGACTCGGTAGGCTGTCGAAAGCGACAACGTGCCAAGGATCAAAATCGCAGGTATTGAATGTCGCCCTTCCTATGAAGGTGGCGGATAGTCCGGGGACTAGCCGGACTAGTGGAGTGGTCGAGTTAATGCGGCAACTTGATGTGGCGGATGCGGACATCGCGCTTGTCAACCGGCGACTTGACGAGTCGCCAGGTAAATGAATTCTCCGCACTCACTTATTTAAGGGAGCCAAAGCCCACCTCTGACAATATATATGCTGTGATACAAACGGTGCTGCTGCTGTGGAGAGCCTTCGGGCCAAGCTTGCTCAAGCCAAGGAGCAAGCCCGAAGGAGTGATGCGGCTGCCTCGAGGGCGGCCGAGGAGTTGGAAGCCAAAAAGGCTGCACACTGCCTAAGCAGGGAAAAGATGGCCGAATTGGCCGTGAATTTGAAGGATGCTACCGACCGCAATGAGGCTCTTGAAAAGGAGCGCCTATCGGAGCGAGAAGACCTGGGGAAGGCCACCGCCGAGGCCAAGGATGCCCGTTCTGCAATGCGGACTATGAAGGAGGAGTTGCGCCAGGACGGAGATATTGTGGCTGGCAGGCCTTTTCTGCTGCGTCGCCGGTTTACGGATCCAAAGTATGCCCAACTTGGCCAGCTGTGGGGTCCGGAGGATCCATATATGGACTTAGCGGCAAGCGCGGCGGATGCCGTTGTGCACTTCCGGAGTCAGAAGGATCACAAGACGGAAGAGCTATTTTGGTCTCAATTCCATAGTCCGGATCGTTCACTTCCTTTGACCGATCGGTTGGCCGAATGGGCTGAGCTGAACAGGTTGTCCGGACTTGCCATGACTGATATTGTGGCTCATGTCTGGCCAGAGAGGCCCAAGGCGACGAGCTATTTTGGCTTATTGCAGCAATTTCTTGGAGCGGTGCCGCATATCAAGGAGATGAAGCGGTCGGCCTGCATAGAAGGTGCGCGGATGGCCCTTGCCCGTGTGAAGACACATTGGACAGAGATGGATGCCACCGCTATTGCAGCCCAGGGTTCGGACAAAAGCCGGTTACCCGCCGAGCACTATTTTGGGGAAGTTATGCGTGGCGCTCGTGTAATAGAGTCGCAGTGCTCGAAAAATGTCACGTTCAAATGAACGTTTTATCTTGTAAAACAATGATTATGATTGAACCGCCTTTTATACTTGTGCGCTCCAAGTATTAAAATATCTCCTATGAGGCCGTTTATGTATACGTTTGTATAACCTGAAAGATGGCAGTCTTCGGCTTCAGCCCCCATGCACAAGGTGCGGGGGTGTTCGCAAAAAATAGCGCATTTTCACACTTAATCCGACGTCTCGGTCCTGTTAAGGAGGTGGTAGCGTAGCAAACGAGGCAATCCGGACTATGATGCTTTATCACTTTCACTTAGCCATTGGAGTTCGAGGGTGTGGCTACGATATAGCCCCTGGGGGCACCGCGCTTCTCCGGATTCGGGGCGCATGTGTGCCTGACCGGGAAACGGTCCTTCGTCAAAGCGGGGAATTCTAAACATTCTGGTAGTCGATCGAGTGGTTGACCAGTCTCTCGCTGTATCATGACAGTCAGTTTTCGGCTTTCTCTACTGAGGTGCTCGCCCAGCCGAACTGGGGCACAATCGCAGTAGTTCTCCTGGTGCCACGTTAGCCGATGATACGGAACGTAAGGCAGCAAAACACAGGAGCCGGGCAAACCCAACATTTGACCAAAGACATGATTCGGAGCTGATGCATATAAGGCCTAACTCGAGACGCCGAACACTCCCTAAGGTGTTCGGTCTTTATAATAATGGGCAGAACCATGCCCTAAGCCCCTAGTGTCCAGGTACGGGAAGGTCCTCAGACGCGGTCGATGCCAAAACGTCAGGCTCCACTTTGGTTATAATGAGAAACCAAGGGATTATAACAACAAGAGACAGTAAAAAAGGTTTACGTAGGGTCTTAATCTGAAAAGAATCCTTGTGACGGGTCCCTACTGCACGTCTGCGCCTATGTCTCCGTTGTGCCGTTATCCTGGACGGGTGTGCATGTTGTTCATCTGTAAAAAGAGACGAACTTAGTTTGGAAAGAAATCGTGCGAAAAAATATATATGAAGGAAAAAATACAGATAAATAAGTAAAGCAGAGTCTATATGAGCTCGCTGTTGCTTGTGCGCGCAGCCCCTTGTGAAGGGATGTGCGGCTAGGGAGCCCCTAGCTTATTTATGCCGGACTCGTCTGACCGTGTCTGGGGTCTTTAAATGACCCTCGCATTCAAATGATGCCACGTGGACCGGGCATCTTAAGTGTAAGAGACGCGTAATGTGGTATGGCGTTAAAGCGGACAAAAGCTTCTCGTCCCAAGAGTGCTTGATAGCTACTTTTAAATGGGACGATATGAAAGATTAGTTTTTCGCGTCGAAAGTTGTTCGGTGATCCGAAAACAACTTCTAGTAATAAGGAGCCTGTGCACTTGACGTAAGGGCCTGGCATCACTCCTTTAAAGGAAGTGCGGCTGTGTCGAATTTTAGTAAGGTCTATCCCCAACTTGCGGATTGTGTTTGGATACAGCAGGTTTAAGTCACTGCCTCCGTCCATCAGGACTTGTGTAAATTGCAGTCCGTCGATTATAGGATCCAATATCAGGGCAGTCCATCCTGCATTTCGAATGCTTCTGGAATAATCCAGGTGGTCGAAAGTGATTGGTTTTGATGTCCAATCTCTATGTTCCGCTGGGTTGGACCGTGTGAGACCCATTTTAACGGGTGCCGCGCTGTTCTTCCGTATTATCACATGAAGTGAATTTACTGCTTTGACCTCTTGTGGGAAAGTATTTTGTTTTCCGGTGCTCTGCTGGTGGGGTTTATCATCCTCTTCGCTTGATGCGTCGAGCCCCTTGTGTTCGGCGTTTAATCGGCCGGACTGTTTGAAAACCCAACAATCACAGTGGGTGTGGTTTGCAGGCCTTCCGGGGGTACTGTGGATTTGACGTATCCGACCCAAAATCTTGTTTAAGTTGGATAGCTCATCGCTGTTATCCTTAAGAGGCGGTGTTTTGTTGTTTGGCCGCGAACTTTTGAATCCGGCGTTGACCGCCGTGCTCTTTGGGTTTTTCTCTTTATTTCGGCGCTGGTCTTTTATGCGCCGTGATTTTCCGTTTCCATCTCTGAGCTCGGATGTACTTGGGTCGCTGGTGCTGCATCTTGCTAGCCAGCTATCCTCTCCCACACAAAAGCGGGTCATGAGGCTTGTTAGCGCGGACATTGTCCTCGGCTTCTCTTGGCCGAGGTGTCTGGCGAGCCATTCGTCTCGGACGTTGTGTTTAAAAGCTGCTAAGGCTTCGGCGTCCGGACAGTCGACTATTTGGTTCTTTTTGGTGAGGAACCTGTTCCAGAATTTGCGCGCTGACTCTCCGGGCTGTTGAGTTATATGACTTAGATCATCTGCATCTGGAGGGCGGACATAAGTTCCTTGAAAATTTGCTCTAAACGCGTCCTCGAGCTCTTCCCAACTTCCAACAGTGTTTTCTGGGAGGCTTTTGAGCCAATGACGGGCTGGCCCTTTGAGCTTGAGGGGTAGGTATTTTATGGCGTGGAGATCATCTCCTCTAGCCATGTGTATGTGTAGTATATAATCTTCTATCCAGACTCCAGGGTCTGTTGTTCCGTCGTAGGCCTCTATGTTTATGGGTTTAAATCCTGTTGGGAATTCATGATCCAGCACCTCTATGGTGAAACATAGTGGGTGTGCGGCGCCCCTGTATTTTGGTGTACCGCTATCTTCGGATACTTGGCGTGTTGCATTGCTTCCTGGGGCCCTCTTCTTTGGCCCGTAAATGGACCTGGCTGGGCCATCTGTCTTTCCAGGGTCATTAGTCGGCTTATGTGTGGCGCCGCTTTCAGATTTTGGCCCATCATCTGGCCGTCTATCCAACCAGGCAGCCTCTTTGTTTTTTGTCTGTGGGGGCTCTATGGCCTCCTCGTCAAATTCTGGCAGCAGCTTGCGCTTTGGGTAGCTCTTTGATTGATGGCCATTGCCGTATTTGTTTGCGGTTTTGAGCACTTTGCTCCACCTCATTCTGAGTGTATCTTCCGCTGTTTTGAGCTTCCGTTTTTCCTTTTTCAAACTTCTTGCGGTGGCGACGAGTCTTTTCCGAAGGTTTTTATTCTCCGGCAGTGTGTCCGGCGTGAGGTCGTCCGGACTGTTGTTTTCGCCGGGCCTGGACTGATTATCTGACTCGTCCTGTTCGGACGGTTGCTTGTCTGCGTGTTCGTCGTCCACCGGTTTGCCCTGCTATATTGCTGGGTCATTAGGAGTGTTGTTGTTGTCGAGGCGGGACTTAGGGCGGCGTCTGCGTCGCCGTTTTGGTTGTTTGTCGGCGGGATTATCCTCTACCGCGCCCCGTTGGTCCTCGTTATCGCTTCCTTTTGGGGTATCCACCATGTATACGTCATATGACGAGGTGGTCTTCCCGTGCCCTGTAGGCGCTGGTTCTTGTTCGTCTCCGGCATCGTCGTCCATACCGTCGATGTCTTCGGAGTCATAGTTTAGCATGCCGGTTAGATCGTCGACAGTGGCTACAAAGTGGGTGGTGGGTGGGCTTTGAATTTCTTCGTCGTCCGAATCCCAACCGTCCTGGCCGTGGCCAGGTCTCTCCGGATAGCGAGAGGTGTTTTAATGAATTTAGGATGTCGCCAAAGGGCGAGTGTTGGAAGATGTCCCCGGCGGTGAATACCATAACCGGCGCCCAATCAGATTTGATTGGCAGGGGCGCGGGAGGTCCGGAGTCCGGCACCTCGGAGTCACGAGCTTCGCGAGGGACAAGGTTAGTGTTCGGCTCCATCATCATGGAAGTTGAAGCCCTCGAGGCGGTGTCCAACCACCGGTCCTCGATCTGGGCGATCGGCTCCGGACTAAGGGCCAGAGCGGATTCTTGTGCGGCCACCAAGGCACTGTTCAGCGGCAGAGCTAAATCATGCCCACCGTAACAGTGCGGCGCGCTTGGCTGTGGCTCGAGCCCGTCGAAGATCAAGTCCCTGCGGATGTCGGCCATGAAGTTTAGGCTTCCGAATATGACCTGAGGGCTAGGGGCGTAGCTTTCGATCTGCTCCAGATGGCCAAGTGAGTTAGCCCGCAGTGCAAAGCCGGCAAACACGAAGATCTGTCCGGGGAGAAAAGTCTCACCCTGAACAGCATTGTTGATTGAAGAAGCCATCGAGCCTATCGGTGACGACACAGAGGAACTCTCAATGAAAGCACCAATGTCGGTGTCAAAACCGGCGGATCTCGGGTAGGGGGTCCCGAACTGTGCGTCTAGGCGGATGGTAACAGGAGACAAGGGACACGATGTTTTACCCAGGTTCGGGCCCTCTTGATGGAGGTAAAACCCTACGTCCTGCTTGATTAATATTGATGATATGGGTAGTACAAGAGTGGATCTACCACGAGATCAAGGAGGCTAAACCCTAAAGCTACCCTATGGTATGATTGTTGTAATGTATGTTGTGTCCTACGGACTAAAGCCCTCCGGTTTATATAAACACCGGAGAAGGCTAGGGTTACACAGAGTCGGTTACAATGGTAGGAGATCTACATATCCATATTGCCAAGCTTGCCTTCCACGCCAAGGAAAGTCCCATCCGGACACGGGACGGAGTCTTCAATCTTGTATCTTCGTAGTCTTGGAGTCCGGCGGACGATGATAGTCCAGCTGTCCGGACACCCCCTAGTCCAGGACTCCCTCACATGCTATCATCATAACAACTTTGCATATCAAAACTTTGGATGCTAAAAATATCATCTTCATAAGACATAGCATCCCCAAGCTTGGGACAAACATTAATTCCAGCAATATATTCTCAAATATTTCATCCTCATCAAACATAGCTTCCCCAAGCTTGGGCCCTTTCATATCATAAGCATAATCACTCTTTGTCAGGACCCCGATCCTAAGTCACATTGATCTAGCATGTAACACCTCATATCACTTTGCGGCCTCACGCACGGTATTCCCATGGGTGTCGCCTTATCATGCCCGGGACCGTTTGCGCCTTTTGGCACACGTATATGATAGTGTCACTAGCATCCATATGACAGAGAATCCGGGCTGACATGGCTAGTCATGAACCCAAAGTGGCACTAACTTATAGGGACATGCATACATGACCCAACAACGAACGTGTCGGTCATCAGCGAGTGAATGCAGGCTGTAGCAACTGGGCTAGCAGGACTCCGGTAAACCGGGCGGTAGCAGGCTAACAGGACCCCGGTAGACACCGCGTGACATTTCCCTGAAGGGACAGACACAGGAACGAAGAAGGACACATGTCGGCCAGCCTAAGTGTTCCGGAGCAGTAGCAAGCTACCAGGGCTCAGTGGAAGCACTAGGAGAAATTTCCCGGTAAGAGAGGCTACTAAGGATAAACAACTAGATAGTCACATCCCACACATAGCAATACACATTACACGTACGCATAACATGCAAGTATGTGTTGTACAACATGGCATCACAGCATAACTCAACAACTCATATAGATAAAGGCTCAGAAGAGCCAACATAGCATTTATTACAAGCAGGGGTCACATGACCCAACATTTAGAGCAAACAAGCAACAAGCGGAAGCATTACATGTCTGAGTACAGACATCTACAAATGAAAAAGGCTGAAGAGCCTGACTATCTACAACATCCGATCAAGATTGTAGCTGAGGTACAAGCTACTCGTCGAAGTCCACGAGAACACTAGTAAGACCGAAGTCTCCACTGCAAAAACATAAATAAAGCAACATGAGTACAAAGGTACTCAGCAAGTCTTACATCAGATCCTATCATACATGCATTTGTATCAAGAGGGTAATGTGGGGTTCAGTTGCAGCAAGCAAGCTTTGACTCTGTGGCTATCCTGTTCTACGACTACAAGAGCTTCTTTGAGGTGATATGGCGCACACGAGTCCACTAATCACCACACAATACACTACTATGGATTCATCCCTGTCTCCCTACGAGAAGGCCATCCATAGCACTCACACTTGTCTTGAGCATTTTATAGTATCCACTTCAAGTTGTCTATGTACCATGTAAGCATCCAAGAAGTCCATAATCGCGGACCCGGCTATTCGAATAGATCATGTTAACCCTGCAGGGGTGTACTTCTTCACACACGCTCTCGCCACTTACCGCCATGTACATGTCATGTATCTCGTCAACCTTCAAGCGGAAGCCTGGCGAGGGTGTCGGCCACGACCTGACTAACCACACAAGACTCTAGCCCAAGTTTATCGCCTATTTGGGTTCCATCCGCAAGGAGATCCGGCCGGGGTGTCGCTCACAGCCCCAAACGATGTGTGCAGGGTTCCCGAGCCCACCATCCGGGTGCCACTTGGTACATCAGGCCACGTGTGCCTAGTCTGTCCCAAGCCCACCCTGCCGGGTGCCACTTGGTAGAAAAATAGCACTATCTACAAACACCAGAAACTAGTTACGACTCCTGGACAGAGATCAAGTTGGTTAATAAGTCGAGAGGGCTTGGAGCGCCCGGAGCCCAATGTGTGGTAGTATCGAGTCGTTGGACAACATACATAGAACTCAGTGCTTAAGGACGGTTCCAGTGAGACAACCCACCATGTACTCCTACATGGCCTCTCACCGCTACCTTTACCAAATCGTGTTCACACGTTCACTCTCAGCATCAGAACATAGAGCACTGTACTCCAATTCATTCCCAATGAATCTGACCTGACACGACTCTAAGCAATAGCAGACATCGCATGGTAGGAACACAACATGGCTCAATCAACTCCTACACATGCTAGTGGGTTTCAACTATTTACTGTGGCAATGACAGGTCATGCAGAGGAATGGGTTCAACTACCACAGCACAAAGTAGCAGTTAAATCGTTGTTGTCCTAATGCAATAACTGAGAGCAGGAGCGAGAGAGTAGGATTGTATCGGAATGAACAAGGGGGTTTGCTTGCCTGGTAGATCAACAAGGGGGCACTGCTCCTCAGACAGGTACTCTGGAATGGTCTCTGGAGCAGGACCTATCGAGAAGGAACGGTGTCGGCAATCAATACACAAGCATATGCAACAATATGATGCATGATCATGGCATGTAGATGTGATGTTGTTTGTGCTACTGCATCTAGCATTCTATTTGGAAGAGATCCATTTGAACCAAGGGTTCAAATGCAACTCTAAATTAAGTCTCTTAAAATGCCATAATGTGTTTTCTCATATACAGCATGTATAAGTTGGTTTATCATGCATGAAACTAATACAGATGGAAAGATTGCATTTTTCTGATAATTTTTCATATATAAATTATCTCAATCTGAGCTACGGTTGAATTTCTATGATTTTTTTAAGTTTAAAGCATTTTCTGGGATTTCCTGATTTAAATTTAAACCAGAAAAGGATAAATTGCGTCAGCATGACGTCTGAGTGACGTCAGCAGGTCAACTGCGGCTGACTGGGGTCAAACATGACGTGTGGGGTCCACACGTTAGTGTCTAAGGGTAAATCGGGGGTTTTATACTAATCTAATTAAAATATTAGGGCGCAGGGGCCCACTGTCAGTGTTAGGGTTAGTTAGATGGTGATTAGCCTTAAGCTAATCACCTGACCCACGGGGCCCACCTGACGGCCGGCGAGGTCAAAGGGTCAAACCCCACCGGCGTTAAGCCGCCGGCGAGGCCCGAGACGGCGGAACGCCACGGAAATCACCCACAGGGCTCCGTTTGGCGCGCGAAGCACAGCTACGGGATGCGGACGCTCGTACGCATCCAACCATGGTGGTGGCTCGGCCGGGGAGTGGCCGGTGTGGCGCCGGCAACGAGCTCGGCGGCGGCCGAAGCTCGGTCGGGGTTGGGTTCGGCGCTACGGTGCACGTGAGGGCGAGTGGGTGTGTGCGTTAGGCTCCTGGAAGCTTCCTGAGCACGGTGAGGCGCTCCGTTGTGAGCACGCGCGGCTATGGCCACGGCTACACCATGGCCGGCGGAGAGAAGCTCTCGGCCATGGCGGGGGAAGGGGGCTACGGCGCGAGAACGGAGGAACGGGGAGAGGGAAACGGAGCGGAGGCTCACTTCGGACTCGACAGTGTCGACGGCGAGCTCGGGGAAGGGCTGGAGTCGGCGGGGCGGCGAGGCGGATCTCCGACGTCGGGAGGTTGAAGACGACGATGGTGGCGGAGAAGCAGGGCCTCCGGCATCGTGTAGCTCGGTGGAGAGGACGAGGAAGATGCGGCAGTGCTTCTGGGCACACCGGCAGGCCGAGGGGTGGCCGGTGGCCACAGCGGCGAGCAGCGGCGCTCTCCAGTGCGCTCGGTGAAGAGAGGGAGAGGGAGCCAGAGGAGGGGAGAGGCACGGGAGAGAGGGAGTGAGGCCAGGGGGATCGGGGTGGCACCGAGAAGAGGCATCGCGGCATCGCACTGGCAGGGGAGGCAGGCAGGCGAGCTGGTGGCGTGGCGCTCTGCCCGTGCGCGTGCATCGGCCACACGCCTGGCCGACTGGCGCCAGGAGGACGACGAAAGTGGTGGGCCGGGCCGGCCTGCTGGGCCAGGTCAGGCCGCACAGTCCCAGGCTGCAGGTAAGTCCAGGTAAGTTTTTCCCTTTCATTTTTCTTTTCTATTTTCTGACATTTTTTTGATTTAATAAAAATACTAAATCATTTTATTTTCTTATGCCAATTTTTGTAGGAACTAGTGGTATTATTCCAGAGCTCCCCAACAAGTGGCACAATTTTTGGACATATTATATATATATAACATATATATATATATATATATATCCAATGCAAATATCTATGCATTAATTCCAAATGCCCAAAATAAATACTTATGAGCTCCTAAAAATATTGGTTTGATTTTATCTCTGTCCAATATTTTCAGAGAGCAACATGAGCATTTTCGTGGACCTTTTTGGAGCAATTTTTATTTGGGTCATTTCCAGAAATGATTCTGAGGGTTTCACAAATCCTCATCTCAAATTTAAATGGAATTTAAACATGATGCACAAATGACTCACTAGTCTAGGTCATACCAGAACTAGGGATGTGACACTCTCATCATTAAAAATATTGATAGCACCAATAGTATAGCAATTATCATCATCACAATGAGTAATAGGAGCAATTTCATTTGGGAGGGATACCTTTCTACCTTTGTTGCTCCTTTTTTTCTTTTTCTTCTTCACATTATGTGTGGATTCAACCTTCCTCTTTGAGCTCCTTATTGATGAGATTGGTTGAATAGAAAGCTCCTCCTCATTACCTGATTCATCAAAAGAAATAGTAGGAGGAGATTGGGAAGTCTCTTCCCTTTCATTAGTATTCTCATCATCTTCTTTTTGCTTTCTTTTCTTTAGGTAATTGGCAATATAAGTATTTTCAATGCAATTCTCCGCACAAAACATATTAGTCGTCTCTAGATCAAAATCAAGATTAAATTTTGGAATACCCTCAGTTATACGTTTCATTTCTTCATACCCCAAAAGAAGACTAAGCTCTTTATGATGCCCAAGGGTAATCAAGCTATCACAATTCTTGGACACGATTCGATCATGAAACAATTTGCATTGGAGATTTAAATGACCACGTTCATTGCAAAGTTCACAAGGGGCACGAAAAATATTGAATCTTTTAGCACAATCATCAAGACTTTCTTGCAAACCTTTAGTTTTTAAATACTTATGCCTCTTGCAATATCTATTTTCTCTATTTGGTGTGTCCCTGCAAACCAATTCTACTCCACAAAAATCAACATGCTTATAAGAGACATTTTCATCATAACTAGTGCAATCATCATTAGTACTATGGATATTCAAAGAGTTCATACTAACAACATTGCAACCATGCTCATCATTCAAAGATTTAGTACCAAGCATTTTAATGCATTCTTCTTCTAGCACTTGAGCACAATTTTCCTTTCCATCATACTCACGAAAGATATTAAAAAGACGAAGCATATGAGACAAACTTAACTCCATTTTTTTGTACTTTTCTTTTATAAACTAAACTAGTGATAAAACAAGAAACAAAAAGATTCGATTGTAAGATCTAAAGATATACCTTCAAGCACTCACCTCCCCGGCAATGGCGCCAGAAAAGAGCTTGATGTCTACTACACAACCTTCTTCTTGTAGACGTTGTTGGGGCCTGCAAGTGCACAGGTTTGTAGGACAGTAGCAAATTTCCCTCAAGTGGATGACCTAAGGTTTATCAATCCGTAGGAGGCGTAGGATGAAGATGGTCTCTCTCAAGCAACCCTGCAACCAAATAACAAAGAGTCTCTTGTGTCCCCAACACACCCAATACAACAGTAAATTGTATAGGTGCACTAGTTCGGCGAAGAGATGGTGATACAAGTGCAATATGGATGGTAGATATGAGTATTTGTAATCTGAAATAATAAAAACAGTAAGGTAACTAATGACAAAAGTGAGCGTAAACGGTATTGCAATGATACGAAACAAGGCAAAGGGTTCATACTTTCACTAGTGCAAGTTCTCTCAACAATAATAACATAGATAGATCATATAACAATCCCTTAACATGCAACAAAGAGTCACTCCAAAGCCACTAATAGCGGAGAACAAACGTAGAGATTATGGTAGGGTACGAAACCACCTCAAATTTATTCTTTCGGAAGAATTAAAAGAGTTCGTACTAGAATAACACCTTAAGACACAAATCAACCGAAACCCTAATGTCACCCTAGATACTCCATTGTCACCTCAAGTATCCGTGGGCATGATTATAGGATATGTATCACACAATCTCAGATTCATCCAACCAACACAAAGTACTTCAAAGAGTACCCCAAAGTTTCTACCGGAGAATCAAGAAAACATGTGCCAGCCCCTATGCATAGGTTCATGGGAGGAACCCGCAAGTTGGTCACCAAAACATACATCAAGTGGCACGTGATATCCCATTGTCACCATAGATAAACACGGCAAGACATACATCAAGTGTTCTCAAATAAAGACACAATCCGATAAGATAACTTCAAGAGGGAAACTCAATTCATCACAAGAGAGTAGAGGGGGAGAAACATCATAAGATCCAATTATAATAACAAAGCTCACGATACATCAAGATCGTGCCATAGAGAGAACACGAGAGAGAGAGAGAGAGATCAAACACATAGCTACTGGTACATACCCTCAGCCCCGAGGGTGAACTACTCCCTCCTCGTCATGGAGAGCACCGGGATGATGAAGATGGCCATCGGTGATGGTTTCCCCCTCCGGCAGGGTGCCGGAACGGGCTCCCGAGAGGTTTTTGGTGACTACAGAGGCTTGCGGCGGCGGAACTCCCGATCTATCTTCATTTTCGATGTTTTAAGGTACGTAGGCCCACAAGATAGGGGGGCGCGCCCTACAGGGGGAGGGGGCGCCCTCCTATCTCGTGGCTGCCTCGAGTATCTTCTGATGTGCACTCCAAGTCTCTAGGATCATATTCTTCCAAAAAATCATGTTGCTGAAGGTTTCATTCCGTTTGGACTCCGTTTGTTATTCCTTTTCTTCGAAATACTGAAACAGGCAATAAAACAGCAATATGGGCTGGGCCTCCGGTTAATAGGTTAGTCCCAAAAGTAATATAAAAGGGTATAATAAAGCCCATAATCATTCAAAACAGATAATAAAATAGCATGAATGCTTCATAAATTTTAGATACGTTGGAGACGTATCACTGGCCTATTTGGCAGCTTTGCCATCTGCTGGCAGACGGCAAAGACCTTTGCATCTTTGCCGTCTGCGAGCAGACGGCATAACATGCCACGTGGCAGCTACCTGGGCTGGCCTATATGGGCACTTTGCCGTTTGCTGGCAGACAACTAAGATGCAAAGATGTTTGCCATCTGCCAGCAGACGGCAAAGCACGCTGTTAACCCCCTAACGGACCTAAGCTGCCATGTGTGCCGTCTAGGCTCTTTGCCGTCTGCTGGTAGACGACAAAGGCCTTTACATCTTTGCCATCTCCCAGCAGACAGCAAAGAGGCCTTTGTCGTAGTTTGATCAGCCGGATGTGTTGCCGTCTGCTGGCTGACGGGAAAGGCCTTTGCTGTCCGTCAGGCATGCCTTTGCCGTCTGCCATGGCAGATGGCAAAGTTCCTCATTCCTGTAGTGTGTGTGATTTTTTAACCACCTAGAGTTTTAGTTATGTCTACTGAAGGTATGATCAAGGTTTCTACTGCATGCCCCATCTTTGATGGTATAGTTATCCTTACTGGAAGAACAAGATGTGCATGCATCTTCAGGCAATTGACAACGGTCTCTGGTTTGTCGTTGAGAACGGCATCCCTACTGTTGCTCCTGGCATCAACGCTGCTGATGTGAAGAGATTCAAGCAACTCGACTCTCAAGTGAACAAACATCATATGTGGACATCTCAACAAAGGGCAATATTGCAGAGTGAGTGCCCTAGAAACATCAAAGTTGATCTGGGACAAGCTCTCCAAGGTCCATGAGGGAGTTTCCACTCAATGTGACTCTCGAGTTGATATGCTTCGCAATCTATTCAACCACTTCAAGAGGCTGGATAATGAAAATGTTCAAGAACCTTTTGATCGCCGCACTGATATCTCCAATGAGCTACAAGCTCTAGGCACCTCTGACATCACAGACCACGAGGTGGTGAAGAAATTGCTGAGATCTATTGACAACTTCTTTGACACCCTTGCCCTGATGATTCAAGAGTGTCCTGATTACAAGTCACTTGATCCCGCTGATATTCTTGAGAGGCTCAATACTCCTGAATTTCAACAAGCTGAGAAGAGGGATATGTATGGTCCCAGCTACGGACGAACTCGCGCTTTGAAGAAAAAGGCTAAAGTGAAGCAAATTTCTTCATCTCAAGAAGAAGAAGAAGAAGGAGCGTCATAGTGCAATACTGATGATGCTAAGGAAGTTGGCAGAGAACTGGCTATGCTGTGAGAAAGTTCCAGAAGTTCTCCAAAAGGAATCGATTTGGAAGTCTTCAAAGTACGACTCGAAGAACATTGAAGCTTCTTCTCAGGACTACGACAAAAGAACTTTCCACGAATGCAAGAAGCGACGCCATTACATCGCTGATTGCCCCATCTAGAAAAAGGGCTCAAAGAAGAAAAAATCTAGCAAGGATGACGATTCTGATGAAAAAAAGAAGAAGTTGTCAAAATCTTCATCAAAGAAGAAAAGCACCTCTGGCAGAGCTTGTGCTTTCATTGGGAAGGAAATGGATTCTAAGGAAGCTTAGGAATCTGAGGAGGAATCTGACTCTAGGGTTGCAAGTTTGGCTCTCGTGACCTAGTTCGCCAGCAAGTTTATCTTGGATCATGAAGAAAAAGGTGACTCCACCAACTCTGAAGACTGCGCTGATGACTACGCTTCCACCTATTGCTTCATGGCAAGAGGTGCCAAGGTAACTTCACGTGAAGCCTACTTTAATACCTCTAGTGATTATGACTCTAAATATGAAGCAAAACCTAGCTATAAGAAACGTGCTAAAATTGCAACTGGACAAAAAATGTTATGGAAAGGATTAAAAAATTGCTAGAAAAAAGTGATGATCTGTTAGATGAGGAAATGGATCGCAGTTAAGGTTTTTCTGAGGATCTCAGACGCCTGAAGCCACAATATGACGAACTTGAAAGTCATCATGTAGCCCTCTCAACTACACATGAGAAGGTGTCCTATGAATTCTTCAAAGGAAGCAAGAACTCGAGAAGCTTAGAGCATCTCATGATGATCTTCAAAAAGACAATGATACATTACTCGCTCAACAAATCAACACCTCTTAGGAAGAATTTGTTGCTCCATGCTTAAAATGCCTTGAATGAGATAATGCAAATTCTTCAGCTGAATGTTCAAATGTTTCAACTACCGCCGTATCTTCAACTGTCTCAGTGGTTTCAATTTCCTCATCTCAGGAGTCCACGAGTGTTACTGACGAATGCAGGACTAAAGGAAATGTACATCACAGGCATGTACAAAAGCCTCAAAGGGCACCAAACTCTTTGTGATATGCTCAAGAAGCAGATTCTAAACAGGAACCCTAGGAAAAAGGGTATTGCTTTTGAGAGAAAGTTGAACGTGTGTGGATCTTATTGGAAATGTGAGTAGTATCCCAAAACCACATGGGTTCCTGCAAAAGGACCTCCAGTTGATCCATCCACTCTATCTGGCTACAAGTATGACACTCCACATTCTTCTGATGAGTCATTTGACTCCAACTATAAGCTGTTCAAAAATCAAAATGGTGAGGTATTTGCTAGATTTGTTGGTACTAACTGCAGGAATGCCCCCCCCCGCCAGTGAAGAAAATCTGGGTGCCCAAAATGGTTCTTCAAAATCTTCAGGTGAATGTCATCATGACACCACCGAAGAAAAGGAACGAGCCCAGGGAAAATTCTGCACCTGGACCATAGTCATCAAATGGACGCAGGCCAACTCATGCTCATACTAACACTTCTATGCATAGAATTTGTGCATTATTCCTCAAATCACTATGTGCACAAAACTGCTACTGCGTATTTGTATGAGTACTACACTCCTCCTGTGAAGAGAAATGCATATTCTTCAATACCTAAGTTCTCTATCAATGCCTTGTGTTACATTGCTTCTGAGCTACCCATTCACATGTGGGTGGTTAAGAAGAAGAATTAATCTCTTCTACAAGGTCAGGTCGTCAGACACAATAAATGTCTGATGAATTTGTTGAAGGCCTGACATAATGCTTGTTGGGATGCAAGCTAATCATGATGAAATGAATTCCTCATTTCACACATCCTTATGCTGCTTGTTATATGCTTACTAATGAAATTCACTTACGAAATTGATCATCATATTCTTTAACTGAAGTATATTAATTTGTAAGTGAGATTAATGCTTATACAGGATGATACTCCAAAAGCCACTGAATGTGTTCTAGATAGTGGTTGCACCAATCACATGACTGGTGACATGAATCTCCTCACCGATGCTCCCCTTGCTCCATCTCATCTGAAGCATATCACCTACACTGACAAAGGAAAAAGCAAGGTATTGGGTCTAGGTAAGGTTGCTATCTCAAAGGATTGACATATGGAAAATGTGATGCTTGTTGAGTCCCTAGGATCCGACCTCATGTCTGTCTCAATGCTTTGCAATCTTGATATGATTGTCATCTTTGGCAAATATAGATGCCTTGTGCTAATGGAATCTGACATGTCCAAATTCTTCGAAGGCTTTAGGAGAGGTGATTTGTACATTGTACATTTCTCTCTAGGTCCTGAACCAGCCAAGTGTCTATTGGCAAAAGCTTCTGAGTGCTAGCTATGTCATCGACAACTTAGACATGCTGGCATGAGGAATTTAAGCACACTCATCACGAAGAAGCACATCATTGGCGTCGAGGGCGTCAAATTATTCAAAGATCACCTTTGCGGTGCTTGTGAGGCTGGAAAGATGACCAGATCGAAGCACTCTGTGAAGACAATCATGACCACTACTCGTCCCTTTGAATGGCTTCATATGGATTTCTTTGGTCCTACTCATTATGCCACACTAACCAATGCAACATCACTTTATGGTTTGTCATAGTTGATGATTATTATCATTACACCTGGGTGCATATCATTACCTTTAAGAATGAAGTGTAGAGTGTCTTCAGACGATTCGCTAACTGTGCCATGACGAATTATGGTATCAAGATCAAGCACATCAAAAGCGACAACGACACCGAGTTCAAGATCACATGCCTTGATGACTATCTTGATGAACTTAGTATCACTCATGAGCTATCTACTCCTTATACTCCTCAACAGAATGCAATTGCTGAGCGTAAGAACAAGACACTCATTGGGATGGCCCGTGATGACCCACAAGTATAGGGGATCTATCATAGTCCTTTCGATAAGTAAGAGTGTCGAACCCAATGAGGAGCAGAAGGAAATGACAAGCGGTTTTCAGTAAGGTATTCTCTACAAGAAATAAAATTGTAGGTAACGGATAGTTTTGTGATAAGATAATTTGTAACGGTAACAGGCAACGAAAGTAAATAAAGTGCAGCAAGGTGTCCCAATCCTTTTTGTAGCAAAGGACAAGCCTAGACAATTTCTTATAATGAGAAAAGCGCTCCCGAGGACACATGGGAATTATCGTCAAGCTAGTTTGATCACGCTCATATGATTCACGTTCGTTAGTTTGATAATTTGATATGTGGGTGGACCGGTGCTTGGGTACTGCCCTTTCTTGGACAAGCATCCCACTTATGATTAACCCCTATTGCAAGTATCCGCAACTACAAAAGAATTATTAAGGTAAACCTAACCACAACATGAGACATATGGATCCAAATCAGCCCCTTACGTAGCAACGCATAAACTAGAGTTTAAGCTTCTGTCACTCTAGCAACCCATAATCTACTTATTACTTCCCAATGCCTTCCTCTAGGCCCAAATAATGGTGAAGTGTCCTGTAGTCGACGTTCACATAACACCACTAGAGGAGAGACAACATACATCTCATCAAAATATCGAACGAATACCAAATTCACTTGACTACTAATAGCAAGACTTCACCCATGTCCTCAGGAACAAACGTAACTACTCACAAAGCATATTCATGTTCATGATCAGAGGAGTATTAATATGCATGAAGGATCTGAACATATGATCTTCCACCAAATAAACCAATTAGCATCAACTACAAGGAGTAATCAACACTACTAGCAACCCACAGGTACCAATTTGTGGTTTTGATACAAGATTGAATACAAGAGATGAACTAGGGTTTTGAGAGGAGATGGTGCTGATGAAGATGTTGATGGAGATTAACCCCCTCTCGATGAGAGGATCGTTGGTGATGATGATGGTGATGATTTCCCCCTCCCGGAGGGAAGTTTCCCCGGTAGAACAGCTCCGCCGGAGCCCTAGATTGGTTCCGCCAAGGTTCCGCCTCATGGCGGCGGAGTTTCATCCCGTAAGCTTCCTTATGATTTTTTCTAGGGTAGAAGACTTCATATAGCAGAAGATGGGCACAGGAGGGCCACCAGGGGGCCCAGGAGACAGGGGGCACGCCCAGTAGGATGGGGCGCGCCCCCACCCTCCTATCCAGGGTGTGGGCCCCTCTGGTACTTTATTTGCTCAATAATTCTTATTAATTCCAAAAATGACTTTCGTGGAGTTTCAGGACTTTTGGAGCTGTGCAGAATAGGTTTCCAATATTTGCTCCTTTTCCAGCCCAGAATCCCAGCTGCCGGCATTCTCCCTTTTCATTATAAACTTTGTAAAATAAGAGAGAATAGACATAAGTATTGTGACATAACGTGTAATAACAGCCCATAATGCAATAAATATCGATATAAAAGCATGATGCAAAATGGACATATCAACTCCCCCAAGCTTAGGCCTCGCTTGTCCTCAAGCGGAAGCCGAAATTGAAAAATATGTCCACATGTTTTGAGATAGAGCTGTTGATAAAAATAAATACGGACATGAGGGCATCATGATCGTTCTTATAACAACAACATATATAGATTTTGTCATATGATTTCTCATGCTCAAGTAGCAATCTATTCACAATGTCAAGTATGGTTTAGAAACTTCATTGAGAACTAACAAACGATAATCTCAGTCATTCAAGCAATTGCAATTTGTCATAACATCAGAAAGAGTCAAGAATAGAGCTTTTCAGCAAGTCCACATACTCAACTATCATATAGTCTTCTACAATTGCTAACACTCACGCAATACTTATGGTTATGGAGTTTTAATTGGACACAGAGAAAGATAGGGGCTTATAGTGTTGCCTCCCAATGTTTTACCTCAAGGGTAATGTCAACAAATAATAGTTCATGCTAACTTACATCCAATTTGATATATATATATTAGGATCTTTCCAACACTAGGTTCTTGCCAAAGGTTAAAATGAAAAAGGGAAAGGTGAAGATCACCTTGACACTTGCAAAAAGTAAAAGACATAAAGTTAAAGATTGGCCCTTCGCAGAGGGAAGCAGAGGTTGTCATGTGCTTTTAGGGTTGGATGCACAAAATCTTAATGCAAAATAACGTCACTTTATATTGCCACTTGTGATATGAACCTTTATTATGCAGTCCGTCGCTTTTATTACTTCCATATCACACGATCGTACAAAGCTTATTTTCTCCGCACTAATAAGTCATACATATTTAGAGAGCAATTTTTATTGCTTGCAACATGACAACTTACTTGAAGGATCTTACTCAATCCATAGGTAGGTATGGTGGACTCTCATGGCAAAACTGGGTTTAAGGATATTTGGAAGCACAAGTAGTATTTCTACTTGGTGCAAGGAATTTGGCTAGCATGAGGGGGAAAGGCAAGCTCAACATATTTGGACGATCCATGACAATATACTTTAACTAAGATGTGAGAAAACATAACCCATTACGTTGTCTTCCTTGTCCAACATCAACTCTTTAGCATGTCATACTTTAATGAGTGCTCACAATTATAAAAGATGTCCGAGATAGTATATTTATATGTGAGAACCTCTCTCTCTTTATTACTTCCTATTAATTGCAACGATGACCAAAACTATGTTTGTCAACTCTCAAAAACTTTTATGCCTCATACTCTTTTTATGTGAAGTCATTACTATGCATAGGATCAATATGAACTCTTTTATTCTTTTTATTTTTTCTATTTTCTCAAGATCATAGCAAGTTAGAAAAGCCCTTGACTCAACACTAATCTTTATTAGATAGATCACGGACTCGATTACATAGAAGGATCACAAAGCAAAACTCGAAACTAATTCATACCAAAACTTTATACTACTAGATCAAGATATTACTATAAGAATCGAACTAAGAAAACGGTAAAGATAGGAGTGTGATGGTGATACGATACCGGGCAACTCCCCCAAGTTTGGCAGTTGCCAAGGGGAGTGCCCATATCCATGTGATTATGTCTCCTTCTTCAGAGTTGGTGTTGTGATCTTCTTGACGATGATGCCCCTCAGGATACGATTCTCCTCCTCGAGCTTATTGACTTATTGCTTGAGATCCATATTCTCCTTGCGGATCTTGCCCATGACGGCTAAAGCTCCTTTTAGCCAAGGATGTTGCATAGCTTCCGGAGAACAAGTGACACTCTTTTTTATATTTTCATAAGAAAGAAATTTAACATTGGAAGGGATGACCGAGTTTGGAATAGCTGAGCTCTGTAGTTCCCCCATCATGAATCCTGCTTGGAAGCGAGAGATAACTTCTTGATCCTCCTCCATGGCATCTATGCTTTTCAAGTCGGCATCTATCTCATCCTCCGTTGATGGCCCAAAGTGATAAGCATCACTGTTTGCTCCTGGACCTGGCGTCGGGTGAGACACCCGACTCTCCCCGACTCACTCTTGAGAAGATATCTTGCTCTAAATTTGTAACAGAAATAGCTCGAAACAAAGACAGAAGATTTTTGCGAGATACGGTGGTCAAAACCTTCGGGAGATTATATAATGAATTTTTACCGACAGAAAGAAGTAACGTGCAAGAAAATGGAGTCCGGAAGGCACACGAGGTGCCCACGAGGCAGGGGTCGTGCCCAGTAAGGGTGGGCGCACCCTCCACCCTCGTGGAGGCCTCGTGCCCTTCCCGGACTAATTTTTATTTCCTTCAGTTCTTAAATATTCCAAAACAGAGATAAATTGCTATTATAATTGTTTTGGAGTTGGTTTACTTACCGTACCACATACCTATTCCTTTTCGGAGTCCGAAACGTTATGGATGGTGTCCCTTATGTATTCCTCCAGGGTTACAGTTTCAATAATATTTGTTTCAACATTTATGGGATTACCTGAGATATAATGTTTGATTCGTTGACCGTTCACCACCCTTGGACTTGTGCCTTCGAAGTTGTTGATTTTGATGGCACCGGAATGATAGACCTCCTCGATAACATAAGGGCCTTCCCATGTAGAGAGAAGTTTTCCTGCTAAAAATCTTAAATGATAGTTGAATAGCAACACATAATACCTACGTTAAACTCACGCTTTTGTATTCTTTTATCATGCCATCTTTTAACCTTTTCTTTAAACAGCTTGGCATTCTCATAGGCTTGGGTTCTCCATTCATCAAGTGAGCTAATGTCAAATAAACTCTTCTCACCGGCAAGTTTGAAATCATAGTTGAGCTCTTTAATAGCCCAATACGCCTTATGTTCAAGTTTGAGAGGTAAGTGACATTCTTTTCCATAAACCATCTTACACGGAGACAGACCCATAGGATTTTTATATGCAGTTCTATAGGCCCATAATGCATCATCAAGTTTCTTCGAACAATTCTTTCTAGATCTATTAATAGTGTTTTGCAAAACTAATTTTTGCTCTCTATTACTCAGCTCTACTTGACCGCTAGACTATGGGTGATAAGGAGATGCAATTCTATGATTAACATCATACTTAGCAAGCATTTTATGGAAAGCACCATGAATAAAATGTGAACCACCATCAGTCATGAGATATCTAGGGACTCCAAACCTCGGAAAAATAACTTCTTTAAGCATCTTAATAGAGGTGTTATGATCAGCACTACTAGTTCGAATAACTTCTACCCACTTAGTAACATAATCAACAGCAACTAAAATATGTGTATATCCATTAGAGGCAGGAAAAGGTCCCATATAATCAAAGCCCCAAACATCAAATGGTTGAATAACAAGAGAATAATTCATAGGCATTTCTTGACATCTACTAATATTACCAATTCTTTGACATTCATCACAAGACAAGACAAACTTACGGGCATCTTTGAAGAGAGTAGGCCAATAAAAACCGGATTGCAATACCTTATGTGCAGTTCTATCTCCAGCATGGTGTCCTCCATATGGTTCGGAGTGACACTTGAGTAGGATCTGTTCCTGTTCATGCTCAGGTACACAACATCTAATAACACCATCTACTCCTTCTTTATAAAGGTTGGGCCATCCCAGAAGTAATGTCTTAAATCATAAAAGAACTTTATCTTTTGCTGGTATGTGAAACTAGGTGGTATAAATTTAGCAACAATATAATTAGCATAATCAGCATACCATGGAGCAATACGAGCAGCATTAATGACCGCTAATTGTTCATCAGGAAAGCTATCATCAATAGGTAGTGGGTCATCAAGAACATTCTCTAACCTACACAAGTTGTCTGCAACGGGGTTCTCAGCTCCCTTTCTATCAATAATATGCAAATCAAATTCTTGGAGCAAGAGAACCCATCTAATAAGTCTAGGTTTAGCATCTTTCTTTTCCATAAGATGTTTAATAGCAGCATGATCAGTGTGAATATTAACTTTAGAATCAACAATATAAGGTTTGAACTTATCACAAGCAAATACAACTACTAAGAATTCTTTTTCAGTGGTAGCATAATTTCTCTGGGCAGTATCAAGAGTTTTACTAGCATACTGGATAACATTTAATTTCTTATCAACTCTTTTCCCTGGAACAGCACCTACAGCATAATCACTAGCATCACACATAATTTCGAAGGGTACATTCCAATCAGGTGGCTGAACAATAGGTGCAGTGATCAAAGCTTTCTTAAGGATTTCAAATGCTTCTACACAATCATTATCGAAGACAAAAGGAATATCTTTTTGCAAATTAGTCAAAGGCCTAGAGATTTTAGAGAAGTCCTTAATGAACCTCCTATAAAAACCAGCATGACCAAGGAAACTTCTTATACCTTTTATGTCCTTGGGACACGGCATCTTTTCAATAGCATCAACTTTAGCTTTATCAACTTCAATACCTCTTTCAGAAATTTTATGCCCCAAGAAAATGCCTTCATTAACCATAAAGTGGCACTTTTCCCAATTCAAGACGAGACTAGTGTCTTCACATCTCTGCAAAACTCGCTCAAGGTTGCTCAAGCAATCATCAAAAGAGGATCCATATACTAAGAAGTCATCCATGAATACCTCACAAATCTTTTCACAAAAGTCAGAGAATTTAGCCATCATACGTCTATAAGAAAAAGTACCGAAAGGGCAAGTAAAGGTAGTTTTTGATTGATCGTCCGCTGACACCGGTATTTGAGAGAAACCAGAATAGCTATCTAGAAAGCAAAAATGTGTGTGTTTGGATTGTATTTCTAGCATTTGATCAATAAAAGGTAAAGGGTAATGATCTTTCTTAGTAGCTTTATTTAATTTATGAAAATCAATTACCATCCTATAACCTGTAATAATTCTTTGCAGGATCAATTCATCTTTATCATTAGGAACGACAGTAATACCTCCCTTCTTAGGGACTCAATGGACAGGGCTTACCCAATCACTATCAGCAACAGGATAAATTATACCTGCCTCAAGGAGCTTTAGTACTTACTTTCTTACCACTTCTTTCATCTTAGGATTTAATCATCTTGATGATCTCTCACTGCCTTGTCGTCTTCGTCCAGTTTAATTTTATGTTGGCATAGAGTGGGACTAATGCCCTTAAGATCATCCAGAGTATATCCAATAGCAGCATTGTGCTTCTTCAGAGTTTTCAATAATCTTTCCTCTTCTTGCTCTGAAAGGTTAGCACTAATAATAACAAGATATATCTTATTTTCATCAAGATAAGCATATTTAAGTTTATCAGGTAAAGGTTTAAGTTCGAACACGGGATCACCCTTGGGTGGAGAAGGATCCCCAAGGATTTCAACAGGTATGTTGTGTTTCAAAATAGGACCCTATTTAAGGAATACTTCATCTATTTCCATTCTTTCATTCATAAACATATCATTTTCATGGTCTAGCAAATATTGTTCTAACGGATCAGTAGGAGGCACGACAATAGAAGCAAGACCAATGATTTCATCCTTACTAGGCAATTCTTTATCATGGGGCTGTCTACGAAACTTAGCAAAATTAAACTCATGTTTCATATCTCCTAAGCCAATTGTAACAACGTCCTTTTCACAATCAATCTTAGCATTAACGGTATTCAAGAAGGGTCTACCAAATATAATGGGACAAAAGCTATCTTGTGGGAAACCAAGAACAAGAAAATTAGCAGGGTATTTAACTTTCCCACACAAGACTTCAACATCCCTAACAATCCCAAATGGTGAAATAGTATCTCTATTGGCAAGCTTAATAGTAACATCAATATCTTCTAACTCAGCGGGTGCAATATCATGCATAATTTCTTGGTATAAGGAAATAGGTATTGCACTAGCACTAGCACACATATCACATAAGCCAAGATAACAATGATCTCCTATTTTAACAGAAATAACAGGCATGCCTACAACAGGTCTATGTATCTTAGCATCAGGTTTAGCAATATTAGCAGCTTCCTCACAGAAGTAAATAACATGCCCGTCAATATTATCAGCCAAGAGATCTTTAACCATAGCAATACTAGGTTCAACTTTAATTTGCTCAGGAGGTGTATATGTTCTAGTATTACTCTTACGAACCACAATTGAAGCTTTAGCATGATCCTTTATCCTAATAGGGAAAGGTGGTTTCTCAACATAAGTAGTAGGAACAATAGGATCATTATAAGTAATAGTCTTTTCTTCAACTGTAACAGGTGCAACTACTTTTACTTCAATGGGAGGATTACATTTAAACCACTTCTCCTTAGGGAGCTCAACGTGAGTAGCAAAAGATTCGCAGAAAGAAGCTACTATCTTAGAGTCAAGTCCATATTTAGCGCTAAATCCACGAAAAACATTGGTATCCATAAAAGATTTAACACAATCAAACTTAGGTGTCATACCTGACTCCTTACCATCGTCGGAACCCCAATCTTCAGAGTTGCGTTTAATTCTTTCCAATAAGTCCCACTTGAATTCAATAGTCTTCAGCATATAAGATTTAGCACAGGAAGTACCGAGCATGGTACGATTATTGAGAGAAAGCCGAGCATAAAAGTTTTGAATAATCATTTCTCTTGAGAGCTCATGATTGGGGCATGAATATAACATTGACTTAAGCCTCCCTCAAGCTTGAGCGATGCTTTCTCCTTCGTGAGGCCAAAAATTATATATGTAATTACAATCACGATGAACATGATGTATAGGATAGAACTTCTGGTGAAATTCCAATTTCAATCGTTTATAGTTCCAAGATCTCATATCATCACATAGCCTATACCATGTCAATGCATCTCCCTTCAAAGATAAAGGGAAGACCTTCCTCTTAATAACATCATCGGGTATACCTGCAAGCTTAAATAATCCACAAACTTCATCCACAATGATAAGGTGTAAATCGGGATGCAATGTTCCATCTCCTTCAAAGGGAATAGCTAGCAGTTTCTCTATCATACCCGAAGGAATCTCAAAGTAAACATTTTTAGTAGGTTCAGTAGGTTGAGGAGCAACTCTTTGCTCTACTGTCAGGGCGAAGATGCCCCGAACAAGCCCCTCAAAGGATTAATTTCCATAGTAACAAGTGACAGAAAATTTGAGCACACTATATAAATGTTTCCTTACCAACTTCCACTCACCAAAGGCGCTTCACTCCCCGGCAACGGCGCCAGAAAAGAGTCTTGATGAACCACAAGTATAGGGGATCTATCATAGTCCTTTCGATAAGTAAGAGTGTCGAACCCAACGAGGAGAAGAAGGAAATGACAAGCGGTTTTCAGTAAGGTATTCTCTACAAGCACTGAAATTGTAGGTAACAGATAGTTTTGTGATAAGATAATTTGTAACGGGTAACAAGCAATGAAAGTAAATAAAGTGAAGCAAGGTGGGCCAATCCTTTTTGTAGCAAAGGACAAGACTGGACAATTTCTTATAATGAGAAAAGCGCTCCCGAGGACACATGGGAATTATCGTCAAGCTAGTTTCATCACGCTCATATGATTCGCGCTCGTTACTTTGATAATTTGATATGTGGGTGGACCGGTGATTGGGTACTGCCCTTTCTTGGACAAGCATCCCACTTATGATTAACCCCTATTGCAAGCATCCGCAACTACAAAAGAAGTATTAAGGTAAACCTAACAACAACATGAGACATATGGATCCAAATCAGCCCCTTACGAAGCAACGCATAAACTAGGGTTTAAGCTTCTCTCACTCTAGCAACCCGTCATCTACTTATTACTTCCCAATGCCTTCCTATAAGCCCAAATAATGGTGAAGTGTCATGTAGTCAACGTTCACATAACACCACTAGAGGAGAGACAACATACATCTCATCAAAATATCGAATGAATACCAAATTCACATGACTACTAATAGCAAGACTTCACCCATGTCCTCAGGAACAAACATAACTACTCACAAAGCATATTCATGTTCATGATCAGAGGAGTATTAATATGCATTAAGGATCTGAACATATGATCTTCCACAAAATAAACCAATTAGGATCAACTACAAGGAGTAATCAACACTACTAGCAACCCACAGGTACCAATTTGTGGTTTTGATACAAGATTGGATACAAGAGATGAACTAGGGTTTTGAGAGGAGATGGTGCTGATGAATATGTTGATGGAGATTGACCCCCTCCTGATGAGAGGATCGTTGGTGATGACGATGATGATGATTTTCCCCTCCCAGAGGGAAGTTTCCCCGGTAGAACAGCTCCGCCGGATTCCTAGATTGGTTCCGCCAAGGTTCCGCCTCGTGGCGGCGGAGTTTTGTCCCGTAAGCTTGCTTATGATTTTTTCTAGGGTAAGAAGACTTCATATAGCAGAAGATGGGTGAGGGAGTCCTGGACTAGGGGCTGTCCGGATAGCCGAACTATCATCATTGGCCGGACTCCAAGACTATGAAGATACAAGATTGAAGACTTCGTCCCGTGTCCGGATGGGACATTCCTTGGCATGGAAGGCAAGCTTGGCGATACGGATATGTAGATCTCCTACCATTGTAACCGACTCTGTGTAACCCTAGCCCTCTCCGGTGTCTATATAAACCGGAGGGTTTTAGTCCGTAGGACGAACAACAATCATACCATAGGCTAGCTTCTAGGGTTTAGCCTCCTTGATCTCGTGGTAGATCTACTCTTGTACTACCCATATCATCAATATTAATCAAGCAGGAGTAGGGTTTTACCTCCACCGAGAGGGCCCGAACCTGGGTAAAAACATCGTGTCCCTTGTCTCCTGTTACCATCCGCCTAGACGCACAGTTCGGGACCCCCTACCCGAGATCCGCCGGTTTTGACACCGACATTGGTGCTTTCATTGAGAGTTCCTCTGTGTCGTCACCTATAGGCCCGATGGCTCCTTCGATCATCAACAACGACGCGGTCCAGGGTGAGACTTTTCTCCCCGGACAGATCTTTGTATTCGGCGGCTTTGCACTGCGGGCCAATTCACTTGGCCATCTGGAGCAGATCGAAAGCTACGCCCCTGGCCATCAGGTCAGATTTGGAAGTTTGAACTATACGGCTGACATCCGCGGAGACTTGATCTTCGACGGATTCGAGCCACAGCCGAGCGCGCCGCACTGTCACGATGGGCATGATTTAGCTCTGCTGCCGAACAGTGCCCTGGAGGCCGCACAAGAGTCCGCTCCGACCCTTAGCTCGGAACCGACTGCGCCGATCGAGGATGGGTGGCTGGACACCGCCTCGGGGGCTGCTACCTCTACGGTGATAGAGCCGAATATCAACCCTGTCCCTTATGAAGCTCGTGACTCCAGGGTGCAGGACTCCTCTCCGGACCCCGAACCTTCCGCGCCCCTGCCAATCGAACCCGATTGGGCGCCGATCATGGAGTTTACCGCTGTGGACATCTTTCAGCACTCGCCTTTCGGCGACATCCTGAATTCGCTAAAGTGTCTCTCTTTATCAGGAGAGCCCTGGCCGGATTATGGTCAGGACGGTTGGGATGCGGACGATGAAGAAATTCAAAGCCCACCCACCACCCACTTCGTAGCCACTGTCGATGACTTAACCGACATGCTAGACTTCGACTCCGAAGACATCGACGGTATGGACGACGATGTCGGAGACGACCAAGAACCAGTGCCTACAGGGCACTGGAAGGCCACCTCGTCATACGACATATACATGGTGGACATCCCAAAGGATGGGAATGGCGATGGAACAACGGAGGATGACCCCTCGAAGAAACAGCCTAAGCGCCGGCGTCAGCTACGCCGCTCTAAATCCCGCCACAGCAAAAATGGAGATTCCGGCACCGGAGACAATAACACCGCGGATAGTGCCGAAGACTACCCCTCCAGCAAGATTCAACACAGGAGGATGGAGAAGCCAGCCCTCATGAGAGGGCGGCAGACAGAGAGGTAGAGGACGATAATTATATGCCTCCCTCCGGAGACGAGGCAAGCCTCGACGACGACGAATTTGTCATGCCTGAGGATCCTGTCGAACAAGAGCGCTTCAAACGCAGGCTTATGGCCACAGCAAGCAGCCTCAAGAAAAAGCAGCAACAACTTAGAGCTGACCAAGATTTGCTAGCTGACAGATGGACTGAAGTCCTTGCGGCTGAATAGTATGAACTCGAGCGCCCCTCCAAAAGCTACCCCAAACGCAAGCTGCTACCCCGATTAGAGGAGGAAGCACATAAACCTACATCACCAGTGCACAATACGGCCGACCGGCCACCTTGTGGCCGCGACAGAGAGGCCTCTAGGCCCTCCACTAAAGCCATACCCCGGCGTCGCTCGAAAAGTACAAAGCCACGGGGGAATGCGCCGGACTTACGAGACATATTGGAGGATAAGGCAAGACAAACAAGATCGATCTACGGATCGCGTGGGCGCCCCACGATACGTGACGACAACCGTCACGCCGGATACAGCAATTCCGGCCGGGCCGAACACAGTAGACAAAGCTTGTTTGAGCTGCGTCGCGATATAGCCCAATACAGAGGCGCCGCACACCCACTATGCTTCACAGACGAGGTAATGGATCATCAAATCCCCGAGGGTTTCAAACCCGTAAACATTGAATCATACGACGGCACAACAGATCTTGCGGTTTGGATTGAGGACTATCTCCTTCACATCCACATGGCCCGCGGTGACGATCTACATGCCATCAAATACCTCCCACTCAAGCTTAAAGGACCAGCTCGGCATTGGCTCAACAGCTTGCCAGCAGAATCAATTGGGTGTTGGGAAGACCTGGAAGCCGCATTCCTTGATAACTTCCAGGGCACATATGTGCGCCCACCAGACGCTGATGACCTAAGCCACATAATTCAGCAGCCAGATGAATCAGCCAGACAATTCTGGACACGGTTCTTAACTAAGAAAAATCAAATCGTCGACTGTCCGGATGGAGAGGCCCTTGCAGCCTTCAAACATAACATCCGCGATGAGTGGCTTGCCCGGCACCTAGGACAGGAAAAGCCGAAATCCATGGCAGCCCTCACATCAGTCATGACCCGCTTCTGCGTGGGAGAGGACAGCTGGCTAGCTCGCAGTAACAACCTGACCAAAAACTCTGGTAGTTCGGATACTAAGGACAGCAATGGCAGGTCGCGTCGCAATAAGCACAAGCGCCGCATTAACGGCGATAATACTGAAGATACGGCAGTCAATGCCGGATTCAGAGGCTCTAAACCCGGTCAACGGAAAAAGCCATTCAAAAGAAATGCTCCGGGCCCGTCCAATTTGGACCGAATACTCGATCGCTTGTGCCAGATACACGGCACCCCCGAAAAGCCAGCCAATCACACCAACAGGGATTGTTGGGTGTTCAAGCAGGCAGGCAAGTTAATTGCCGAAAATAATGACAAGGGGCTGCATAGCGATGACGAGGAGGAGACCCGGCCGCCGAACAATAGAGGACAAAAGGGTTTCCCCCCACAAGTGCGGACGGTGAACATGATATACGCAACCCACATACCCAAAAGGGAGCGGAAGCGTGCACTTAGGGACGTATATGCGATGGAGCCAGTCGCCCCAAAGTTCAATCCGTGGTCCTCATGCCCGATCACTTTTGATCGAAGGGACCACCCCACTAGCATCCGCCATGGCGGATTCGCCGCATTGGTTCTAGACCCAATCGTCGACGGATTTCACCTCACTAGAGTCCTGATGGACGGCGGCAGCAGCCTGAACCTGCTTTATCAGGATACAGTGCGCAAGATGGGCATAGACCCGTCAAGGATTAAACCCACAAAAACGACCTTTAAAGGCGTCATACCAGGTGTCAGAGGCCAATTGTACAGGCTCAGTTACACTCGAAGTGGTCTTCGGATCCCCGGATAACTTCCGAAGCGAGGAGTTAATCTTCGACATAGTCCCGTTCCGCAGCGGCTATCATGCACTGCTCGGACGAACCGCATTTGCAAAGTTCAATGCGGTACCGCACTACGCATACCTCAAGCTCAAGATGCCAGGCCCTCGAGGAGTCATTACGGTCAACGGAAACACCGAACGCTCTCTCCGAACGGAGGAGCATACAGCGGCTCTCGCGGCGGAAATACAAAGCAGCCTCTTAAGGCAATTCTCGAGTCCGGCTGTTAAGCGGCCGGACACCGTCAAGCGTGCCCGGAGTAACCTACAACAAGACCACCTGGCACGTTCCGAGCACGCGTAGCAATGCGGCCCCAACCCCAGCCCTCGCGAAATCGCGAGACCAGTACCACGCGTACATAACTACGCTCTGGAGATACCATGGGCACAGGGGGAGGGGCATGACCACGGCATGCCCAGAGTGCGGCTCAACCACACCAGGGGCTCCCAATTGTGTCATTCTTCTTTTTCTTTCTTCTTACTCACAGGACTCCGTTTTCCAGAAGCCCTGTCCGGCAGTAGACTTGCCGAATTCATGATGCAACAGCTAGGGAAGCAGAAAAGCTACGTCGAGTATCCAGGTGGTCTCCATTACGAGCATTATACCTGTTTTACATACCATTCCGCAGCCTACCCCTGGAGGGGGACATGTTAAATAGTCCCATCCCTTGCTTATCGCACTATTTGTATCGTTCTGCTTTCATTGCAGTATTTTTTGAATAAACAATGCATCGCTTTTTGCCTATCATTGCATTCCTTTTTTTATCTATATATGTTCACTTATGACATGTTGCACCCGTACGCTTTGGTACGGCCAAATACACTAGGGGCTTAAGTTCCCCAGAGTATGGTGTGATAAGTCCGAACACTTTCACAAGTGCGGCACCCCGAACTTATAGCATTATATGCATCGGCTCCGAATCATGTCTTGGGTCAATAGTTGGGTTTGCCCGGCTCCCATGTTTTGGTACCTTACGTTCCGTTATATCGGCTAAGGTAGCGCTGGGAGAACCACTGCGATTGTGCCCCAGTTGAGCTGGGTTGAGCACCTCAGTGGAGAAAGCTAAAACTGACCGTCATGATGGGGCGAGAGCCGGTCGCTGTTCGAGAGGTTTTTTCGAGTCCCTAAAGACTTATGCCGCTTAGAGCGAGGAGCCGGCTTTGTCCGGCCCCAGGCGTGGATAGCGCCCCGAATTCGGCCTTCCGAACACTAGGGGCTTCGCCGAAATTTAAAATTATAGAATTCTATGGCTAAGTGGGAGTGTTCAAGCATTATAAGTCCGGTTGCCTCGTTCGTTGTGTTGAGCGCCTCCCTCGAAGGACCCAAAAATGGGAAAAAGAGCGCTCAAGTTTATCCCGAACACCCCAGCACTCGTGGCATGGGGGCTGAAGCCAACGACTTTCCATCTCTCAAATTTGATAAACAGCCGCACAGAAGGTAATATTTTAAATTAACAAGCGTTGCTTAGCGCATATGAACAAGTTTTCAGTGCACAGGATAACAAAATGCGAGTCTACTCAAAAATTACATCTTTGGAGCATTCACCCGCTATAAGGCGGGCACCCTTCAGGACACCCTTATAATACATCTCGGGCGTGCGATACTCCTTGCCGGCGGTGGCGCGTCCGTCACAAGCTTCTCGGCGTCCATCTTGCCCTAGTGCACTTTAGCGCGGGCAAGGGCCCGACGGGCACCTTCAATGCAGACGGAGTGCTTGATGACTTCAATCCATGGACAGGCGTCCACTAGCCGCCGCACCAGACTGAAGTAGCTCCCAGGCATGGCTTCTTTGGGCCACAGCCGAACTATGAGGCCCTTCATGGCCTGTTCGGCCACCTTGTGGAGCTCGACCAGCTGCTTCAGCTGGTCGCTCAGGGGCACCGGATGTCCGGCCTCAGCATACTGAGACCAGAATACCTTCTCCGTTGAGCTCCCTTCCTCGGCCCGGTAGAATGCGGCAGCATCGGACACACTACGGGGCAGATCTGCGAACGCTCCTGGAGAGCTCCGAATCCGGGTAAGTAACAGATAATTCACTTTTACATGCTTGCTTTGCATGAAGAATGCCTTACCCGCCGCTATCTTTTTTATCTCCTCAATCTCCTGGAGGGCCTTCTGGGCTTCGGCCTTAGCGGCTTTGGCACTCTCAAGAGCCGAGGCGAGCTCGGACTCTCGAGTCTTCGAGTCACGCTCCAAACTCTCGTGTTTTTCCACGAGAGCCTGGAGCTCTTGCCGCACCTCCGCCACCCGCGCCTCCTGCTTCTCCCGCTCGGTGCGTTCCGCGGCCGCATTGCGTTCGGCCTCGGACACCGCTTCCTTCAGGGTCGCCACCTCGTTCGTGGCCCCTGCAATACTCACGTTATCCCTGTCATTTTTTGCAACCAAATCCTTTTCTATAAGGTATTACTTTAATAAGGTATTACTTACCTTCCTTGTCCTCGAGCTGCTTCTTGGCACGGCCGAGCTCGTTCTCGGACCGCTCGAGGCTCTGCTTCAAGGCATTGACCTCCGCCGTCAGTGCGGCAGAGGTCAGCAGTGCAGCCTGCATTCCCATATTGACATATTTGTGTTAGACTCCTGCGTATATCTTTTTAGATCCTCAGTTCGGCTTTTCTTTCCGAACACCAAACTGAGCATCAGGGGCTACTGTCTATGCGGTACTATTTTTACATATCTTAATCACATACCTCAAAGCCTGTTAGAAGGCTGGTGCAGGCTTCGGTCAGCCCGCTCTTGTCGGACTGAACCTTCTGAATCACCGCACTCATGACAGTGCGGTGCTCCTCGTCGATGGAAGCGCCGTTGAGCGCCTCCAGCAAATTATCCGGCGCCTCCGGTTGGATGGAGGTTCACCGGCGTCGCAGTCTCACCCTTCCTACGAAGGGGCCGCCCGCCGGACTCCGGAACCACTAAAGGTTCCGGTGCGGAGTCCGGTCCAAAGTCTGGAAGGTTGCCCTACGGCACCTCCGGGGCCTCCTCCTCCGGGCTGGGCCCCTTCTGGGACCCCACATCGGCGTCGTCTGTGCCGCGCGGGGAGGAGGCGGTCGGAAGCGAAGCGCTATTCACATTTGCTGAGCCCAAGGAGCCGCTCGACAAAGCAGGGAGATCGTCCTTGGGCGGGCTACATGGTGGTATTCGGCGTTAGAAGACACTATGCGATGAAAGAAAAATCATGAGTTATTCTGGAAATCCGGACACTTACGATCTCGCCAGGGGCTTGACCCTTGAAGGCCACTCCTCTTCGCCGTCGTCGGCGTTGGTGGAACAGTCCGGAGGAAGGATCCTTCCCTTCTTGGACCCTTCGGCCTCCTCCGTTGGGGAAGCCTTCCTTTTCTTCTCTCCCCCCGCTGGGGGAGAGGCCTCTTTCTTCTCCTCCTCGTCTTCGCGGGAGGAGTCCGCCTCGGAGTCATCGGACGATGAGTCCAATAACACCTAGTGCTAGGAACTCCTCCGAGTCCCCGTGGCCTTCTTCTTGGCCTTCTTCTCCGGCACCACGTAAGGCGCCGGAGCCAGCAGTCCCATTAATCGGGCATCCGCTGGGTCTTCTGGCAGGGGAGCCGGACAGTTAACCTGCCCGGATGTCTTCTGCCAGGCCTGTTAAAGGTAATGGGAGTTTAGATCCCGCATGGAGTCAAACTATGAAAAATGAGTGTCCCATAAAGGGTAGAATAGCTTACCTCGCCGGCTGGACGCTGCGAGCTGAATCCGCGATCTTCGGTAGCGGATGCGGGAGCCTCGGCACCCTTGAACAGCACCTTCCAGGCATCTTCATACGTAGTGTCAAAGAGCCTGCTTAAGGTTTGGTGCTGTGCCGGATCAAACTCCCACAAATTAAAAGCCCGCTCCTGGCACGGGAGGATCCGGCGGACGAGCATGACCTGGACTACGTTGACAAGCTTGAGCTTCTTGTTCACCAAAGTTTGAACGCAGGATTGGAGTCCGGTCAGCTCCTCCGAATCACCCCATGATAGGCCCTTCTCTTTCCAGGAGGTGAGCCGTGTGGGGATGCCAGATCTGAATTCGGGGCCGCTGCCCATTCAGGGTCACGCGGCTCGGTGATATAGAACCACCCCGATTGCCACCCCTTTATGGTCTCCACAAAGGAGCCCTCGAGCCATAGGACGTTGGGCATCTTGCCCACCATGGCGCCTCCGCACTCCGCTTGGCGGCCGCCCACTACCTTCGGCTTGACATTGAAGGTCTTCAGCCATAAGCCGAAGTGGGGCTGGATGCAGAGGAAGGCCTCGCACACGACGATGAACGCCGAGATGTTGAGGATGAAATTCGGGGCCAGATCGTGGAAATCCAGGCCATAGTAGAACATGAGCCCCCGGACAAATGGGTGAAGTGGAAAACCTAGTCCGCGGAGGAAATGGGTGAGGAACACCACCCTCTCATGGGGCCCGGGGGTGGGGATGAGCTGCCCCTCGTCGGGGAGCCGATGCGCGATGTCGCCGGATAAGTATCCGGCCTTCCGCAGCTTTTTGATGTGCCCCTCCGTGACGGAGGAGGCCATCCACTTGCCTCCCGCTCCGGACATGACTGGGGAAGGTTGAGGCGAGATGTGCGGGCTTGGGCGTTGGAGCTCGAGTGCGCGGAAATGGATAAGCAAAGGAGGAAGAAGGCGTAGGTAAAAGGTGGATCCTTATCCCCTTATATATGGGCGGACGAAACTATCCGTCCCCACCAGCCTGGTAAAACTCGCTTATCTCCCAAGCGCCGTAATCAATGGCGCGGTTGGGTTACCCACGCCCGTATTGATGAGAATCCCGGAATAAGGGGACACGATCTCTGCTTTGACAAGACGTGCCAAGGAAACCGCTTCGCTAAACGCGCTGAGGTGGAACAATAAAAACAATTCGAATAAAGGCTTGGCCGTGGTGTGACGTCATGCCACGAAATACGTCAGCAGGTTGAACTTGTGTAAATATTATTCTCTCTACGGTGGTATGTGGAACTTATTTTGCAGAGCCGGACACTATCCTGGTGTTCAAAATCTTCTATGAATTATTCGGAGGAGGAACCCGCCTTGCAATGCTGAAGACAATATGCGCGCCGGACTCGTCGTCATTGAAGCCTGGTTCAGGGGCTACTGAGGGAGTCCTGGACTAGGGGGTGTCCGGATAGCCGAACTATCATCATTGGCCGGACTCCAAGACTATGAAGATACAAGATTGAAGACTTCGTCCCGTGTCCGGATGGGACTTTCCTTGGCGTGGAAGGCAAGCTTGGCGATACGGATATGTAGATCTCCTACCATTGTAACCGACTCTGTGTAACCCTAGCCCTCTCCGGTGTCTATATAAACCGGAGGGTTTTAGTCCGTAGGACGAACAACAATCATACCATAGGCTAGCTTCTAGGGTTTAGCCTCCTTGATCTCGTGGTAGATCTACTCTTGTACTACCCATATCATCAATATTAATCAAGCAGGAGTAGGGTTTTACCTCCACCGAGAGGGCCCGAACCTGGGTAAAAACATCGTGTCCCTTGTCTCCTGTTACCATCCGCCTAGACGCACAGTTCGGGACCCCCTACCCGAGATCCGCCGGTTTTGACACCGACAATGGGCACCGGAGGGCCACCAGGGGGGGCCAGGAGATAGGGGGCGCGCCCAGTAGGAGGGGGCGCGCCCCAATCTCCTAGCCAGGGTGTGGGCCCCCTCTGGTAATTTCTTTGCTCAATAATTCTTATTAATTCCAAAAAAGACTTTTGTGGAGTTTCAGGACTTTTGGAGCTGTGCAGAATAGGTTTCCAATATTTGCTCCTTTTCCAGCCCAGAATCCCGGCTGCCGGCATTCTCCCTCTTCATTATAAACCTTGTAAAATAAGAGAGAATAGCCATAAGTATGTGACATAACGTGTAATAACAGCCCATAATGCAAAAAATATTGATATAAAAGCATGATGCAAAATGGACGTATCAGCCCGCACTATGCTTGATGAAGACAAGACACCTCGTCGATGGTGGCCTAAAGCAATTGATACTGCTTGTCACATTATCAATAGGGTATATCTTCACAAATTCCTCAAGAAGACTTCATATGATCTCCTTACTAACAAAAAGCCCAATATAAGTTATTTCAAAGTCTTCGCTGCTAAATGCTACTCCCTCTGTTCCAAATTACTCGTCATGGTTTTAGTTCAAATTCGAACTAAAACCACGATGAGTAATTTGGAACGGAGGGAGTAGATTAGAGATCCACATCACAATTCCAAATTTGCATCGAAAGCACAGGAGGGTTTTATGCTTGGTTATGGAAAGGACTCGCACGCCTACAGAGTCTTCAACACCTATCTACAAGATTGTTGAAACTGTAGATGTGTAGTTCGATGAAACTAACGGCTCACAAAGAGAGCACCTACCTCCTATGCTAGATGAAATGCCTCCTGAGGAATCTATCAAACTGGTAGGCACTGGTGAAATAGTGCCTAGTGAAGAAATAGCTAAAGAAGAAGTGATCATTCCCCATCATGAAGAAACCGCTACTACTAAATTAAATGACCCTGAGGAAAATTCTCAACCTCAACAAGGCCCTCGTCCAGCTCATCCACGAGTGGCGAATGAAGTGTAGATTGAGAAGATCCTTGACAACATCAATGCACCTGGTCCCCTCACTCGGTCAAAAGCTTCACATCTAGCTAACTTTTAGCATTTTGCATATTCCTCGATCACAGAACCCACCAAAGTTGATGAAGCATTTCTGGGGCCTGAGTGGATTCATGCCATGCAAGAAGAATTGCAACAACTCGAGCTCAACAATGTGTGGGAGCTTGTGAATCGTCCTGATCCATGCAAGCACAATATCATTAGCACTAAGTGGATCTACCGCAACAAGAAAGATGAAAATGGCCAAGTGGTAAGAAATAAGGCCCGTCTTGTAGCACAAGGCTACACATAGTTTGAGGGTATTGATTTCAGTGAAACATTTGCACCTGTTGCTAGGCTTGAAGCTATTCATATATTGCTTACATATGCTAACCATCACAATATCTCTTATATCAAATGGATGTGAAAAGTGCATTCCTCAATGGTAAGCTTGAGGAAGAAGTATATGTTGCTCAACCACCAAGTTTTGAAGATCCAAAGCATCATAATAAAGTTTTCAGACTGAACAAGGCTCTCTATGGCCTCAAGCAAGCCCCACGGGCTTGGTATTATGCTTTGAAGGAATTCCTGAAGAAAAAAGGGGTTCAAACCCGGTTCACTTGACTCTACTCTTTTCGCTAAGTCTTATGATGGTGAACTGTTCATATGCCAAATATATGTTGATGATATTATCTTTGGTTGCACTAACAGGTGTTTCATTGACGAATTTGCATACATGATGCGTGAATAATATCAGATCTCTATGATGGGAGAACTGATATTCTTTCTTGGTCTTCAAATTCGTCAACAACCCAATGGAATCTTCATTTCTCAAGAGAAATACCAAAAATATTGCTTAAAGAAATTCGACATGCAAGATTGCAAAGGCCTCAAAATTACAATGCCTACTAATGGTCAACTCGGCCTGACGAAAATGGTAAAGATTTCCATCAGAAGGTATATCGCTCCATCATTGGTTCGCTTCCTTACCTATGTGCATCTAGGCCAGATATTATGCTTAGGGTTCGCATGTGTGCCCGATTTCAAGTGACACCGAAGGAATCACACCACCTAGTTTTGAAACAAATTCTTCATTATTTAGCTTACACACCAATGCTTGGATTATGGTATCACAAGGGCTCATCTTTCGATCTAGCTAGATTTTATGATTCTGATTACACTGGAGATCATGTGGGTCGCAAGTCTACATCAGGCACATACCATTTCCTCAGACGATCTCTTGTCTGTTGGTCCTCAAGGAAGTAGACTAGTGTGGCTGTAACACCCTGTATTTTGGCCCTTTCTTTTTCTTTTGGATTTCTTTGGATTTTTGCTCTGATTTGTTTTTTAGTGGCTCTATGGTCTTCAAACCTGGGAAGACCATCTTTGATTCCCCTCCCTAGTGGCTTGTCATCCTAAAATTCTTCCCAAGGCCATGTCATTTCCATCTTAGCCCAACTAAAATTCTTTTCCTTGGGAATATTCCTTTTTCTATTAAAGGAATAATCTTGTTTGAACTAGGTTGTGAAGCAAGCTATATTTATGTCTTCCACAAAATTCCCAAATAATTCTTATAAATTGTTTGGATCATATATGCCCCAAATATGTCGAAACTTTCCTTGTCCAGTTAAAAAATAATTCAACAGTATTCATTCTTCAATTCTGTCCAGAGTGGTCTTTTGTGAAGGAAGTGCCACCTATATTTTCTTGATTGCTCCAAAACTTTTTGGGCATTCTCTCATATCCAAATCATTTCCACATGACAAAATTCAACCCCATTTTCCTAGTGAATATTTCTCAGCCAATTTCCAAAGTTTCTGTCAGATGGAAGCCTTGGTGAAGGAAGTACTAGATAGGAGTATCCAAATGAGTTCAAATTTTGCAGGCTCCTTAATATACCAAAATCTTCGCTCTCCACCAATTTTTAGCTCCATCCAACTATCTATATGAGCAAAACATCAAATCTTTGTTTTTGGCAATATTTTCAGTTTCTGAAGCAAGTGTGTTTTATATTGCTTCATTAATGCTGAAAATTTACCAGAGTATGATCCTACCCATATAACTTATCTCCACCAAATTTGGGCTCATTTCATCAATCCATTTTCCCTTTTTTCAAGTTTGTGGACAGAGGGGATCACTATGAAGCAAGTACCACTTTGGCATGTCCAATTGGTATGAAATTATTACAGCATCTTATGTCCATATCTTAAGGCCGTGCCAAGTTTCAACCTAATTCCACACTCCATGTGAGTGCCTCATCTAAATCAAGTTTCTAGACCCATTTGGAAGTTGCAAAGCAACCATGTTAAATTTTGGTCCTAACCTTCTCAAACTTCACAGGACTGTGGTCCTTCCTACCCTAAACCTCATTGATACCCTGCTTGCCTCATCCCTCTTCTCATTTAATCACAGAGATGTGGCCAAGTTTGCTGCAGGAATGTTCTCTCGATGCGTCACATCAGTCCAGAGCTCCTTATGTTGATATATCACTTCAGAGCAGTCCCAGGATGTAAGGAACACACTATAGACAACATTTCACAGTCACTTGTGTCCTCTCCTTGCCTGTCGACGCGGTGACTGCGTGTTTGCACGCCTATGCACGCACTCTAGCAGCTTTGGATGAGCTCTACACATCCGGGCGCGTCGGCCTTCCTCTTCCCAGCGGTGTTCGCACGTCCCCGAGTGCTGACCTAACTCCCCCTTCCCTCCCGTTGCTCTCTAGACCCCGCTCGTCCTCCAGAAACCTCTCGCCAGCGCTAGCCGTCGCGTGCCCACGGACGCACAGTGCGCCGACCGTCTCTGTTCTTGCTCCGTCCTCTTCCTCCTCTCCCTCGGCACCACTCACTACTCTAGTGGACTCTTCTGCTCTCTCCCATCACCTGGTCACGAGTGCCCCTATCTTTGCCAGAACCTCGACCGTGCCCTCGCGGCGGCATCCGGTCAAGGGCACCTTTCCCCGACTATTTATGTAGTCCTAGAGCCTCTCCGAGTAGTCCAACCCCCTCACCACTCCCCTAGCAACCTCCCCGATCACTCCCCCGAGCCCGAGCCGCTCTCCTTCTCTCCAATGGATGCCATGCCCGCTGCCCCCTCCGGCCTAAATTTGAGCAACGCAGGCTGCTCTCTCCCTCCTGACCTTCACCTGAGCCCTCCACCACCTCCCTGAAGCCTCCCCGACCCTCAACCCCTCATCCCCGCAGCTGTGCCACCCTCCCCTAGATTGCTCGAGGCTGCCGACCGCCGCGGCCGAGGCCGTTCCTGCTCTAGTGCACCTCAGCAAGCGAGAGGTGTTCGAGCAGGAGCGCATCGTCGCCGGAGATGGCCCAGGGCGCCGGAACGGCTGCCTGCAGTGCATGGATGTTGGGGAACATTGCATAAAATAAAAAAATTCCTACGTTCACCAAGATCAATCTAGGAGTTCATCCAGCAACGAGAGAGAGAAGTGCATCTACATACCCTTGTAGATCCCGAGCGGAAGCGTTCAAGAGAACGGGGGTGAGGGAGTCGTACTCGTCGTGATTCAAATCACCGAAGATCCTAGCACCGAACGGATGGCACCTCCGTGTTCAACACACGTACGGTCAGCGTGACGTCTCCTCCTTCTTGATCCAGCAAGGGGGAAGGAGAGGTTGATGAAGATCCAGTAGCACGACGGCGTGGTGGTGGATGCAGCAGGGATCCGGCAGGGCTTCGCCAAGCGTCCGTGGGAGGGAGAGGTGTAGCAAGGGGGAAGGGAGGCGCCAAGTCCAAAGGTGCAGCTGCCCTCCATCCCCCTCTTTATATAGGGTCCCCAGGGGGGCGCCGTCCCTAGGAGATGGGATCTCCTAGGGGGGCGGCGGCCAAGGGGGGAGCCTTGCCCCCCAAGGCAAGTGGAGGCGCTCCCTCCCCTAGGGTTCCCAACCCTAGGTGCAGGGGGGCAACAGGGGGCGCACCAGCCCACCAGGGGCTGGTCCCCTCCCCACTTCAGCCCACGGGGCCCTCCGGGATAGGTGGCCCCACCTGGTGGACCCCCGGGACCCTTCCGGTGGTCCCGATACAATACCGGTGACCCCCGAAACTCTCCCGATGGCCGAAACAGCACTTCCTATATATAATTCTTCACCTCCGGACCATTCCGGAACTCCTCGTGACGTCCAGGATCTCATCTGGGACTTCGAACAACTTCCGGGTTACTTCATATTCATATCTCTACAACCCTAGCATCACCGAACCTTAAGTGTGTAGACCCTACGGGTTCGGGAGACATGCAGACATGACCGAGACGCCTCTCTAGTCAATAACCAACAGCGGGATCTGGATACCCATGTTGGCTCCCACATGCTCCTTGATGATCTCATCGGATGAACCACTATGTCAAGGATTCAATCAATCTCGTGTACAATTCCCTTTGTCAATTGGTACGTTACTTTCCCGACACTCGATCGTCGGTATCCCAATACCTCATTCAGTCTCGTTACCGGCAAGTCACTTTACTCGTACCGTAATGCATGATCCTGTGACCAGACACTTGGTCACATTGAGCTCATTATGATGATGCATTACCGAGTGGGCCCAGAGATACCTCTCCATCATACGGAGTGACAAATCCCAGTCTCGATTCATGCCAACCCAACAGACACTTTCGGAGATACCCGTAGTGCACCTTTATAGCCACCCAGTTATGTTGTGACGTTTGGCACACCCAAAGCACTCCTACGGTATCCGGGAGTTGCACAATCTCATGGTCTAAGGAAATGATACTTGACATTTGGAAAAGCTCTAGCAAAACGAACTACACGATCTTTGTGCTATGCTTAGGATTGGGTCTTGTCCATCACATCATTCTCCTAATGATGTGATCCCGTTATCAATGGCATCCAATGTCCATAGTCTGGAAACCATGACTATATGTTGATCAACGAGCTAGTCAACTAGAGGCTTACTAGGGACTTGTTGTGGTCTATGTATTCACACACGTATTACGATTTCCAGATAATACGATTATAGCATGAACAATAGACAATTATCATGAATAAAGAAATATAATAATAACCATTTTATTATTGCCTCTAGGACATATTTCCAACAGTCTCCCACCTGCACTTGAGTCAATAATCTAGTTACATTGTGATGTATCGAACACCCATTGCGTCCTGGTGTTGATCATGTTTTGCTCTAGGGAGAGGTTTAGTCAACGGATCTGCTACATTCAGGTCCGTATGTACTTTACAAATATCTATGTCTCCATCTTGAACATTTTCACGAATGGATTTGAAGCGACGCTTGATGTGCCTGGTCTTCTTGTGAAACCTAGGCTCCTTGGCAAGTGCAATAGCTCCAGTGTTGTCACAGAAGAGTGTAATCGACCCCGACGCATTGGGTATGACTCCTAGGTCTATGATGAATTCCTTCACCCAGATTGCTTCATGTGCTGCCTCCGAGGCTGCCATGTACTCCGCTTCACATGTAGATCCCGCCACGACGCTCTGCTTGCAACTGCACCAGCTTACTGCCCCACCATTCAAAATATACATGTATCCGGTTTGTGACTTCGAGTCATCCAGATCTGTGTCGAAGCTAGCGTCGACGTAACCCTTTACGACGAGCTCTTCGTCACCTCCATATACGGGAAACATGTCCTTAGTCCTTTTCAGGTACTTAAGGATGTTTTTGACCGCTGTCCAGTGTTCCATGCCGGGATTACTTTGGTACCTTCCTACCATACTTACGGCAAGGTTTATATCAGGTCTGGTACAGGTCATGGCATACATGATAGACCCTATGGCTGAGGCATAGGGGACGACACTCATCTTTTCTCTATCTTCTTCCGTGGTCGGGCATTGAGCCGAGCTCAATTTCACACCTTGCAACACAGGCAAGAACCCCTTCTTGGACTGATCCATATTGAACTTCTTCAATATCTTATCAAGGTATGTGCTTTGTGAAAGACCTATGAGGCGTCTTGATCTATCTCTATAGATTTTGATGCCTAATATGTAAGCAGCTTCCCCAAGGTCCTTCATTGAAAAACACTTATTCAAGTAGGCCTTTATGCTGTCCAAAAGTTCTATATCATTTCCCATCAAAAGTATGCCATCCACATATAATATGAGAAATGCTAAAGAGCTCCCACTCACTTTCTTGTAAACGCAGGCTTCTCCATAAGTCTGCATAAACCCAAACGCTTTAATCATCTCATTAAAGCGAATGTTCCAACTTCGAGATGCTTGCACCAGCCCATAGATGGAGCGCTGGAGCTTGCATACCTTGTTAGCATTCTTAGGGTCGACAAAACCTTCCGGCTTCATCATATACAGTTCTTCCTTAAGGTGACCGTTAAGGAAAAACGTTTTGACGTCCATTTGCCATATCTCATAATCATAGTATGCGGCAATTGCTAACATGATTCGAACGGACTTCAGCTTCACTACGAGAGAGAATGTCTCATCGTAGTCAATCCCTTGAACTTGTCGATAACCCTTAGCGACAAGTCGAGCCTTATATATGGTGACATTACCATCTGCGTCCATCTTCTTCTTAAAGATCCATTTGTTTTCTATTGCTCACCGATCATCGGGCAAGTCTGTCAAAGTCCACATTTTGTTTTCATACATGGATCCTATCTCGCATTGCATGGCTTCAAGCCATTTGTTGGAATCTGGGCCCACCATCGCTTCTTCATAGTTCGAAGGTTCACCGTTGTCTAACAACATGATTTCTAAGACAGGGTTGCCGTACCACTCTGGTGCGGAACGTGTCCTTGTGGACCTTCGAAGTTCAGTAAGAGCTTGATCCGAAGTATCTTGATCATCATCATTAACCTCCTCTCTTGTCGTTGCAGGCACCACAGGAACATCTTCCTGAGCTGCGCTACTCACCGGTTCAAGAGGCAGTACTTCATCAAGTTCCACTTTCCTCCCACTTAATTCTTTCGAGAGAAACTCTTTCTCCAGAAAGGACCCGTTCTTGGCAACAAAGATCTTGCCCTCAGATCTTAAGTAGAAAGTATACCCAATGGTTTCCTTAGGGTATCCTATGAAGACGCATTTTTCCGACTTGGGTTCGAGCTTCTCAGGTTGAAGTTTCTTGACATAAGCATCGCATCCCCAAACTTTTAGAAACGACAGCTTAGGTTTATTCCCAAACCATAATTCATACGGTGTCGTCTCAACGGATTTAGATGGTGCCCTATTTAAAGTGAATGTAGCTGTCTCTAGAGTGTATCCCCAAAATGATAGCGGTAAATCGGTAAGTGACATCATAGATCGCACCATATCCAATAGAGTGCGATTACGATGTTCGGACACACCATTTCGCTGAGGTGTTCCAGGCGGCGTGAGTTGTGAAACGATTCCACATTTCCTTAAGTGCGTACCAAATTCGTGACTTAAATATTCACCCCCACGATCTGATCGTAAGAACTTTATCTTTCTGTCACATTGATTCTCTACCTCATTCTGAAATTCCTTGAACTTTTCAAAGGTCTCAAACTTGTGCTTCATCAAGTAGACATACCCATATCTACTCAAGTCATCAGTGAGAGTGAGAACATAACAATATCCTCCGCGAGCCTCAACGCTCATTGGACCGCACACATCAGTATGTATGATTTCCAATAAGTTGGTTGCTCGCTCCATTGTTCCGGAGAACAGAGTCTTGGTCATCTTGCCCATGAGGCATGGCTCGCATGTGTCAAACGATTCATAATCTAGAGACTCTAAAAGTCCATCAGCATGGAGCTTCTTCATGCGCTTGACACCAATGTGACCAAGGCGGCAGTGCCACAAGTATGTGGGACTATCGTTATCAACTTTACATCTTTTAGTATTCACACTATGAATACGTGTAACATTACGCTCGAGATTCATTAAGAATAAACCATTCACCAGCGGGGCATGACCATAAAACATATCACTCATAAAATAGAACAACCATTATTCTCGGATTTAAATGAGTAGCCATCTCGAATTAAACGAGATCCTGATACAATGTTCATGCTCAAAGCTAGTACTAAATAACAATTATTGAGGTCCAAAACTAATCCCGTAGGTAAATGTAGAGGTAGCGTGCCGACGGCGATCACATCGACCTTGGAACCATTCCCGACGCGCATCGTCACCTCGTCCTTCGCCAGCCTCCGCTTATTCCACAGCTCCTGGTTTGAGTTACAAATATGAGGAACCGCACCGGTATCAAATACCCAGGAGCTACTACGAGCACTGGTAAGGTACACATCAATTACATGTATATCACATATACCTTTGGTTTTGCCGGCCTTCTTATCCGCTAAGTACTTGGGGCAGTTCCGCTTCCAGTGTCCGATTCCCTTGCAATAAAAGCACTCAGTTTCAGGCTTGGGTCCATTACTTGACTTCTTCCCGGAAACTGGCTTACCGGGCATGGAAACTCCCTTGCCGTCCTTCTTTAAGTTCTTCTTACCCTTTCCTTTCTTGAACTTAGTGGTTTTATTCACCATCAACACTTGATGTTTCTTTTTGATCTCCACCTCTGCTGATTTCAGCATTGAATATACCTCAGGAATGGTTTTCTCCATCCCCTGCGTATTGAAATTCATCACAAAGCTCTTGTAGCTAGGTGGGAGCGAATGGAGGATTCTGTCGACCACCGCGTCATCCGGGAGATTAACCCCCAGTTGAGATAAGCGGTTGTGCAACCCAGACATTTTGAGTATGTGCTCGCTGACAGAACCATTCTCCTCCATCTTACAACTGCAGAACTTGTCAGAGACTTCATATCTCTCGACCCGGGCGTGAGCTTGGAAAACCATTCTCAGCTCTTGGAACATCTCATATGATCCGTGCTGCTCAAAACGCTTTTGGAGCCCCGGTTCTAAGCTGTAAAGCATGTCGCACTGAACCAGGGAGTAATCATCACTACGCTGCTGCCAGGCGTTCATAACGTCTTGAGTTGCTGGGAAAATGGGTGCTTCACCTAGCGGTGCATCTAGGACATATGCTTTCTTGGCAGCTATGAGGATGATCCTCAAGTTCCGGACCCAGTCCCTATAGTTGCTGCCATCGTCTTTCAGCTTGGTTTTCTCTAGGAACGCGTTGAAGTTGAGGGCAACATTAGCGTGAGCCATTTGATCTACAAGACATATTGCAAAGATTTTAGACTAAGTTCATGATAATTAAGTTCATCTAATCAAATAAGGAACTCCCACTCAGATAGACATCCCTCTAGTCATCTAAGTGATCCATGATCCGAGTCAACTAGCCCATGTCTGATCATCACGTGAGATGGACTAGTTATCATCGGTGAACATCTTCAAGTTGATCGTATCTTCTATACGACTCATGTTTGACCTTTCGGTCTTCCATGTTTCGAGGCCATGTATGTACATGCTAGGCTCGTCAAGTTAACCTAAGTGTATTGTGTGTGTAAATCTGGCTTACACCTATTGTATTCGAACGTTAGGATCTGTCACACCCGATCATCACGTGGTGCTTCGAAACAACGAACCTTCGCAATGGTGCACAGTTAGGGGGAACACTTTTCTTGAAATTATTATGAGGGATCATCTTATTTACTACCGTCGTTCTAAGTAAACAAGATGAGAAACAAGATAAACATCACATGCAATCAAATAGTAACATGATATGGCCAATATCATATTTCTCCTTTGATCTCCATCTTCGGGGCGCCATGATCATCTTCGTCACCGGCATGACACCATGATCTCCATCATCATGGTCTCCATCATCGTGTCTTCATGAAGTTGTCATGCCAATGACTACTTCTACTTCTATGGCTAACGCGTTTAACAATAAAGTAAAGTATTTTACATGGCGTTCTTCAATGACACACAGGTCATACAAAAAATAAAGACAACTCCTATGGATCCTGCCGGTTGTCATACTCATCGACATGCAAGTCGTGATTCCTATTACAAGAACATGATCATCTCATACATCACATATATCATTCATCACATCCTTTGGCCATATCACATCACAAAAACACTTGCTGCAAAAACAAGTTAGACGTCCTCTAATTGTTGTTGCAAGTTTTTACGTGGCTTCTATAGGTGATCTAGCAAGAACGTTTTCTTACCTACGTTAAAGCCACAACGTGATTTGCCAACTTCTATTTACCCTTCATAAGGACCCTTTTCATTGAATCCGCTCCAACTAAAGCGGGAGAGACAGAAACCCGCTAGCCACCTTATGCAACTAGTACATGTCAGTCGGTGGAACCTGTCTCACGTAAGCGTACGTGTAAGGTTGGTCCAGGCCGCTTCATCCCACAATACCGCTGAAGCAAAATAAGACTAGTAGTGGCAAGAAAGTTGTCAACATCAACGCCCACAACAAATTGTGTTCTACTCGTGCAAAGAGAACTACGCAAAGACCTAGCTCATGATGCCACTGTTGGGGAACGTTGCATAAAATACAAATTTTCCTACGTTCACCAAGATCGATCTAGGAGTTCATCCAGCAAAGAGAGAGAGAAGTGCATCTACATACCCTTGTAGACCGCGAGCGGAAGCGTTCAAGAGAATGGGGTTGAGGGAGTCGTACTCGTCCTGATTCAAATCACCGAAGATCCTAGTGCCGAACGGACGACATCTCTGCGTTTAACACACGTACGGTCAGCGTGAAATCTCCTCCTTCTTGATCCAGCAAGGGGGAAGGGGAGGTTGATGAAGATCCAGCAGCACGACGGCATGGTGGTGGATGCAGCAGGGATCCGGCAGGGCTTCGCCAAGCGTCTGCGGGAGGGAGAGGTGTAGCAAGGGGGAAGGGAGGCGCCAAGTCCAAAGGCGCGGCTGCCCTCCATCCCCCCTCTTTATATAGGGTCCCCAGGGGGGCGCCGGCCCTAGGAGATGGGATCTCCTAGGGGGGCGGCGGCCAAGGGGGGAGCCTTGCCCCCCAAGGCAAGTGGAGGCGCCCCCTCCCCTAGGGTTCCCAACCCTAGGTGCAGGGGGGGCCAAGGGGGGGGGCGCACCAGCTCACCAGGGGCTGGTTCCCTCCCCACTTCAGCCCACGGGGCCCTCCGGGATAGGTGGCCCCACCCGGTGGACCCCCTGGACCCTTCCGGTGGTCCCGGTACAATACCGGTGACCCCCGAAACTCTCCCGATGGCCGAAACAGCACTTCCTATATATAATTCTTCACCTCCGGACCATTCTGAAACTCCTCGTGATGTCCAAGATCTCATCTGGGACTCCGAACAACTTTCGGGTTACTGCATATTCACATCTCTACAACCGTAGCGTCACCGAACCTTCAGTGTGTAGACCCTACAGGTTCGGGAGACATGCAGACATGACCGAGACGCCTCTCCGGTCAATAACCAACAGCGGGATCTGGATACCCATGTTGTCTCCCACATGCTCCTCGATGATCTCATCGGATGAACCACGATGTTAAGGATTCAATCAATCCCGTATACAATTCCCTTTGTCAATTGGTACGTTACTTGCCCAAGACTCGATCGTCGGTATCCCAATACCTCGTTCAGTCTCGTTACCGGCAAGTCACTTTACTCGTACCATAATGCATGATCCCGTGACGAGACACTTGGTCACACTGAGCTCATTATGATGATGCATTACCGAGTGGGCCCAGAGATACCACTCCGTCATACGGAGTGACAAATCCCAGTCTCGATTCGTGCCAACCCAACAGACACTTTCGGAGATACCCATAGTGCACCTTTATAGCCACCCAGTTACGTTGTGACATTTGGCACACCCAAAGCACTCCTAGGGTATCTGGGAGTTGCACAATCTCATGGTCTAAGGAAATGATACTTGACATTTGGAAAAGCTCTAGCAAAACAAACTACACGATCTTTGTGGTATGCTTAGGATTCGGTCTTGTCCATCACATCATTCTCCTAATGATGTGATCCCGTTATCAATGACATCCAATGTCCATAGTCAGGAAACCATGACTATCTGTTGATCAACGAGCTAGTCAACTAGAGGCTTACTAGGTACTTGTTGTGGTCTATGTATTCACACACGTATTACGATTTCCGGATAATACGATTATAGCATGAACAATAGACAATTATCATGAATAAAGAAATATAATAATAACCATTTTATTATTGCCTCTAGGGCATATTTCCAACACATGTCTGCCCTCTGCCTCGTGAATGGAGGAAGGAGGAAGGCGAAGGACCTGCCAGTGGGTCCCACCACCCCGTGGATCCCACCTGTCATAGGCTAAAGCCAGATCCAGGTGGATAAGTGGAGACGGTTTTCGGAAGAATACGCTTTCCTCTTTTGAAAATGTATTCTAATTCAGTCCTCAGCTCGAATAAGTTTTCCCGACAGAGAAGGAGTATTTCCAGAAATGCGCTTTCACTTTTCAGCCGCCGTCCGAAACCTCTATTTTGTGAACGTTCACTCATTAGGCGCAGAAATGAATATTTTTATTTGTTTTCTACCTAACGAACGAACGGTCGTATCTTTTCACCCGTAACTCCGAATCAGGTGATTCAAAAGGCCACATTCTTTGTTCGTTGATCTTGTACCGTCGGTACAATTTTCATGATGTTGTCACATTCTGAAAATTACCATTTTTCCCTTGCACTTATTCAGCCCCCTCCGAGAGAGAAAGTTTTTCAGCAATTCTTTCCGTGAGCTTCTCGCACTTCTCCCCGATGGATCCTTCATTCCCAGGCAAGCCACAATAGCCACTTGTATGATTGCCTTGCAATAGCCATGGTTTTCCACTTTAATATTTAAATACGTTGTGCGTGTTAATATTTTGTGAATGCTTTATATGCTCGCGGATTCATGCTCATTTTCATGCCATGTTCATTTGATTATAGTGAGTTAAATGATTAGTTGCTAGTATTATTTACATTATGTTTATTCTTGCTATTATTCTATATGCTAGTGGTAATGTTATGCTCCCATGCATTATTATCGTCCGTGATGAAAGTGCTTGTGATTACTCATGATCATCCCTATGCCATGCTCATTTGCATCTAGTAGAGTAAATGCTTTATTCTATTGATGCTATGATTCATATGGTTATGCTTCCCATTCATGCTCATGTTGATACCATGCTCATACGCATTGTTTTCCTTCCGTTATGGTGACTCAACTCATCACCATTCAAGTTTAACCGGACATCAATTGAACTTGAACACATCTGTTGGCTGAGTCATAGTGCCATCAAATCAAGCTGACCATTGCAGCCACACTTGCCTTATGGGGGGCCTTAATTGCGTCTACTGTCATGCCTCTCGCTGGTGCTTCCAACTAGGGAAGGTTATTCGTGCGCGCTACCCTGATCAGGTAGGCGGCCATAAGCCTTATGTGCCCAAGTTTTAGGCGCCTTTGTCCCCGTTTGGGACCGTTTTGTTTTAATTTGCCATGCTGGTGGCCGGCCACGAAGGTGGCAGATGTCACGGGGTGACATCAGGGCCACTCATGACATAGCCCAAAGGGGAGTTTATCGGAGTGGTCGGGAGAGTGTCATGCAATAGATCGGTTTTGTTGGAACGCCATTGGTCCACCCGAATGGGAGCACGAGGCCTTGGGTTTCGTGGTGAGAGTACAGTGTACTAACCTCTGCAGAGTGTATAATCTATTGATAGCCACGCCCACGGATATGGGCCCAGTTCGTTGTAGGTCACACTATGGGTCAATAGTAATAATAACCTGACTAATAAACACCCCTGGTTCCATGAGGACAGAAGTTGGTTGACCTCAATGTGATCTTGTGATGATCACAATGGTATTCTTGATAATGATAATGTGATCTTGTGATGATCACGATGGTATTCTTGATAATGGTAATGTGATCTTGTGATGATCATGATGGTATTGTTGATGATGATGAGGTGATCTTGTGATGATCATGATGGTAAGTAATATGGATATTTATGGTGGTTATGAGATAACCTCCGAGCAGAGTAAGTTGGTCCATGAGACCTTAAACATTGACCCCCTGCATGGTAGTGCTAGTATCATCATGTTCATATCATGTAATATATTCATGCCATGCTCATCTGATACTGCTCTAGTTGTATCATGATCAGCTGTAATTAACATGTAAATGCCATGCTTATATCTGGTAGTATCATGTTGATCATTGTTAATTAACCTGTAAATGTCGTGTTGTTGTTTGTCTTGATTGCTTTGGTTGTTGTGAGCTTTTGAGTACACTCATAGTACTCACCTGGCGTGTCATGCCAGATTGTAGGTCATGTCGGAATTGATTGTTTGTTGAGGAGTCCAAGTTTGTGCGGTGGGATCACGTCCCAAACAGAGTCCCTGCAGAGTGGAGTCCATCGCTGTCGTCGTTGTTCCGCTGCTACAAGTTGTTTCACTGCTAGCATAGAACTACCTTCACATGCATAGTGTCGTTGTGCCGATGTAATCCTTGCAATACTCGAACTCTTGTACCCCGAGTATTTGTAATAAAGAGCTGATTTGTTTTATGCCAAGCAGTGTCGTATTCCAGAAGACTTGATCTATGGGCTGGAATACAGGGTGTTCTGGTCTCTCTGAGCTGGGGTGCCATAGTGGCTCTTTCCACCGTTGAGGCTGAGTACATTACCGCTGGTGCCTGTTTCTCACAGTTGCTATGGATGAAGCAAACCCTTAAGGACTATGGCGTCAACGTGAAGAAAGTCCCTCTCTTCTACGACAATGAGAGTGCTATCAAGATAGTGAAGGAAACATCCCTAGAGGCAATAATAAAGTTTTTATTTATATTTCCCTATATCATGATAAATGTTTATTATTCATGCTAGAATTGTATTAATCGGAAACTCGATACATGTGTGGATACATAGACAAAACAGAGTGTCCCTAGTAAGCCTCTACTAGACTAGCTCGTTAATCAAAGATGGTCAAGTTTCCTAGCCATAGACATGTGTTGTCATTTGATGATCGGGATCACATCATCAGGAGAATGATGTGATGGACAAGACCCATCCGTTAGCTTAGCATGTTGATCGTTAATTTTTATTGCTATTGCTTTCTTCATGTCAAATACATATTAATTCGACTATGAGATTATGAAACTCCCGAATACCGCAGGAATACCTTGTGTGCTATCAAACATCACAGCGTAACTAGGTGGTTATAAAGATTCTCTATAGGTATCTCTAAAGGTGTTTGTTGGGTCGGCATAGACCGAGATTAGGATTTGTCACTTAGAGTATCAGAGAGGTATCTCTGGGCCCTCTCGGTAATGCACATCATGATAAGCCTTGCAAGAAATGTGACTAATGAGTTAGTTGCGGGATGATGCATTACGAAACAAGTAAAGAGACTTGCCGGCAATGAGATTGAACTAGGTATGAATATACCGACGATCGTATCTCGGGCAAGTAACATACCGATGACAAAGGGAATAACGTATGTTGTCATTACTGTACGACTGATAAAGATCTTCATAGAATACGTGGGAACCAACATGAGCATCTAGGTTCCGCTATTGGTTATTGACAAGAGAGGTGTCTCGGTCATGTCTACATAGTTCTCGAACCCGTAGGGTCCGCATGCTTAACGTTTGATGAGGATTTGCATTATACAGTTATGTGATTTGGTGACCGAATGTTGTTCGGAGTCCCGGATGAGATCACAGACATGAGGAGGAATCTCGAAATGGGAGAGAGGTAAACTTTCATATATAGGACGATAGTATATGGACACCGGAAGTGTTCTGGGGGTACTGGGTACATATAGGGTCACCGGAAGGTGTTCCGGGCAACCCTCGGCAAGCTATATGGGCTTAATGGGCCTAGGGAGGGACAGACCAGCCCACAGGGGGCTGGTGCGCCCCTCCACCAGGCCGGCCAGCCCTAAGGAAGGCAAGGGAGGAGGGCTAGCCCCTCTTTCCTTCCCCTTCTCAAGGGAGAAAGGAAAGGGGGGGCTCCACCTCCTCCTTCCTTCTCCTAGTGCCAAAACAAGGGGGCGGCAAATTGGGGTGGGAGCCCAAGTCGGACTCGGCCTACTTGGGCGCCCCCTTGGCTGCCTCATCCATAGTTGGGCGCCTAGAAGACACACAAACATCTGTTTGCCGTGTGCGGCGCCCCCCTCCACAGTTTACGCCTCCGGTCATATTGTCGTAGTGCTTAGGCGAAGCCCTGCGCGGATCACTTCACCATCACAGTTACCACGCCATCGTGCTGACGAAACTCTCCCTCGACACATTGCTAGATCAAGAGTTTGAGGGACGCCATCGATCTGAACATGTGCAGAACTCGAAGGTGTCGTACGTTCGGTGCTTGATCGGTTGGAACGAAAAGAAGTTTGACTACAGCAACCGCGTTGTCAAACGCTTCCTCTTTCGGTCTACGAGGGTACGTGGACACACTCTCCCCTCTCGTTGCTATGCATCTCCTAGATAGATCTTATGTGAGCGTAGGAATTTTTTTGAAATTGCATGCTTCGTTACCCAATAGTGGTATCCGAGCCAGGTCTATGCGTAGATGATATGCACGAGTAGAAAACAAAGAGTTGTGGGAGGTGATCGTCATACTGCTGACCACCATTGTCTTATTTTGATTCAGCGGTATTGTTGGATGAAGCGGCCCGGACCAACCTTACATGACCACGTTCATGAGACCGGTTCCACCGACAGACATGCAACTTGTTTTGCATAAAGGTGGCTGGCGGGTGTCTGTTTCTCCAACTTTAGTTGAATCGAATTTGACTGCGGCTGGTCCTTGTTGAAGGTTAAAACAACAAACTTGATAAATCACCATTGTGGTTTTGATGCGTAGGTATGAACTATTCTTGCTAGAAGCCCGTAGCAGCCACATAAAACATGCAACAACAAAGTAGAGGACATCTAACTTGTTTTTGCAGGGCATGTTGTGATGTGATATGGTCAAGACATGATGTGATATACGTTATTGTATGAGATGATCATGTTTTGTAAAAGTTATTGGCTTGATAAAGGTGTGTGCGATTGAGGGCATACGCTTCAGAAGGATTAACTGTTTGCGATTAGGCAACACAATAGAAATGGTTATCCAGATCAAAGTGTATGCGATTGATGGCATACACTTCACATGGATGAACTGTTTGCGATTAGCCACAACAAACAGAAATAGTTAGACAGATCAATGTGTGTGCGCTAGACGGGCACACACTCTAATTAAAAGAAGCGTGTGCGATGGTAATAACGAGCGCGCATGGTTGTTGGAACAAGACGTGTGCTGACATTGCCTATTGCGGTGCACCCTATGGTGCAAACGCCACGTATGCGGCCGAGAAAGCGTGCCCACGTTACGCAGTCCGGGAATAGTGCCTCACTTAGAAATTATATAACCGTCAATAAATTTTGAGCCTGCGTCCCGTCACATTTGAAAGTGCTAGTATCGACTAGAGGGGGGGTGAATAGGCGATTTTTATGAAAGTCTTCAAAACTTGGAAGTTTTGAAGACAAACAACAGAAATAACCTAATTTATATGCAGCGGAAGATAAACTACCCTAAGCAAGCCATAGTCAAGTAGGTAATGATGTGAAAGTACAAGACTAATAGCAGTCAGGTAGCAAGGATCAAGATGGAAGATAGTGTGAAGCCAATCAACAATAGTAGTCAAGCAATGAAGTCAAACAGATACACTGATAGGCAATGACTTCATGAAGACAAACTTAAGTAAGGTTGGTATGGATAGAACCAGTTGCTTGTTGAAGACACATGATTTGTTGGACTAGCTCCAGTTGTTGTGTCAACTGTACGTCTGGTTAGGGAGGCTGAGATTTAACTCAGAAGACCGTGTCTTCACCTTATTCCCCTTGAGCTAAGGACACCCAGTCCTCGCCCAATCACTCTGGTAAGTCTTCAAGGGAGACTTCCAAACCTTCACAGACTTCGTTCACCGGCAATCCACAATGACTCTTGGATGCTCAGAACGCGACGCCTAACCGGCTGGAGGATTCACAGTCCTCAAGTGTAATAAGTCTTCAGGTCACACAGACAGAAAGACTTCAGTGATGCCTAACACTCTTTGGCTCTGGGTGTTTGGGCTTTGTCCTCGCAAGGATTTCTCTCTTTCTCAAATGCTTCGAGGTGGGTTGCTCTCAAACAACAAAAGTCATGCACAAACTCTGAGCAGCCACCAATTTATGGTGTAGGGGGTGGGCTATTTATAGCCACTAGGCAACCTGACCTGATTTGTCCAAAATGACCCTGGGTCACTAAGGAACTGACACGTGTTCCAACGGTCAGATTTCAAACACACGCGGCAACTTTACTTGGGCTACAAGTAAAGCTGACTCATCCAGCTCTGGATAAGGTTTGCTCTCATTGTCTTCGCTCGAAGACATAGGATTTGAGTTGAGCATCCCTTCAGTCACTCTGACTTAGTTCACTTGGACCCCACTTAACAGTACGGTGGTTCCTATGACTCAACAAAGAAGAAAAGGAAACAACAAAACCACACAGTCTTCGCGCTCCAAAGTCTTCGCACAATGTCTTCTCATGTCATAGTCTTCAATATGAATATCTTCTCATACCACCATTGTCTTCAATGTCTTCATACATTTTTAGGGGTCATCTCCAGTAGGTAAACTGAATCAATGAGGGACACTACCTGCGTTATCCTGCAATTCTCACAAACGCATTAGTCCCTCAACCAACTTTGTCGTCAATACTCCAAAACCAACTAGGGGTGGCACTAGATGCACTTACAATCTCCCCCTTTTTGGTGATTGATGACAAACTGGTTGAATTTTTCAACGGGGATAAATATGTGAAATTGTAAGGATAGGGAATTGTCTTCATAAGTTGCAAGGGCTCCCCCTGAAGATGTGCATATAGGTAATTTGCTTTTGGAATGCAAATGCACATGGCAGGTTGTACTTTTGGAGATCCACTTCAACTTATGAAGATAATTCATCATGCATGAAATGCTATAGCAAGAAGAATGACATGCATAATGAAAAATGGACGTCTGCAGAATGATCTAAGGGCGGAAGTTATCATCGCACATGCGGAATTTATCATCGCATCATAGTAAAGCAAATAAGCAGCAGAAGTAGCAAACGACCATCAAGTTTAGGATTTACAACTCAAAGAACCAAATGTTTCAAAACGCAAGAGTTGTAAGCACGCAGCAAAATATAATGCAACCGCCCATATGAACCCGCTTGAAGACTATCAACTCATACGCTTGTCACGCCCAAGATGCGACCCTATCCTAAAGGAACTCGAAGGTCCCACCAAGGATAGAAGCGCATCTTGAAGACGCTTTTGCAAGGTGGATATCATTACATTAACATTACATAATAGTAGGGATACATACAATGTCACATGAGTACAACAATACAACATACAAGAACAACATCCGACTATGGATGAATCATAAACAGAAACTCAAACAATATCCACCCTGCTAGCCCAGGCTGCCGACCTGGAACCTATCCCCTGATCGAAGAAGAAGCAGAAGAAGAACTCCAAACAAGCAAACATCACTCTCGCGTCATGATCATCGCATAACCTGTACCTGCAACTGTTGTTGTAGTAATCTGTGAGCCACGAGGACTCAGCAATCCCATTACCATGGGTATCAAGACTAGCAAAGCTTAATGGGAAAGGAAGGGGTAAAGTGGTGAGGTTGCAGCAGCGACTAAGCAAGTATGGTGGCTAACATACGCAAGGAAGAGCGAGAAGAGAACAAGCGGAACGGTCGTGAAGCTAGCAATGATCAAGAGGTGATCCTGAACACCTACTTACGTCAAACATAACCCAGAAACCGTGTTCACTTCCCGGACTCCGCCGAGAAGAGACCATCACGGCTACAGACGCGGTTGATGCGTTTTAATTCGGATCTGGTGTCAAGTTATCTACAACCGGACATTAACAAATTCCCATCTGCCACATAACCGCGGGCACGGTTCTCGAAAGTTTAAACCCTGCAGGGGTGTCCCAACTTAGCCCATGACAAGCTCTCGCGATCAACGAAGGAATAGACCTTCTCCCAGGAAGACCCGATCAGACTCGGAATCCCAGTTTACAAGACATTTCGACAATGGTAAAACAAGACCAGCAAAGCCGCCCGGATGTGCCGACAAATCCTGATAGGAGCTGCACATATCTCGTTCTCAGGGCACACCGGATTGTCCAAACTTCCGGTAGGCGAGCCCAGAGTTACCCCTGGTGGCCACCGGCGGCTGACAGTTTGGACCAACACTCACAACGAGCACTGGCCCGGGGGGGGGGCAAATAAAGATGACCCTCGGGCTCCGGAAACCCAAGGGAAAAAGGGCTAGGTGAGGCAAATGGTAAAACCAAGGTTGGGCCTTGCTGGACAAGTTTTATTCAAAGCGAACTGTCAGGGGGGTCCCATAAATCACCCGACAGCGTTAGGAACGCAAAATCCGGGAACATAACACCGGTATGACGGAAACTAGGGCGGCAAGAGTGGAACAAAACACCAGGCATAAGGCCGAGCCTTCCACCCTTTACCAAATATATAGATGCATTAATAATATAAGAGATATTGTGATATCCCAACATAACCCTGTCCACCAAGTAGCAATCTTCAACTTCACCTGCAACTAACAATGCTATAAGAGGGGCTGAGCAGAGCAGTAACATAGCCAAGCAATGGTTCGCTAGGAAGGGTGTCAAAGGTTAGAGGTTCATGGCAATTTGGGAGGCTTGAGGAGCAAAAGATAGGTAACGCAGCATAGTGATAGAACGAAGCAACTAGCATAGCAATGATAGTAGTGAGATATAGGGTAGCGGTCATCTTGCCTGAAATCCCGCAAGGAAGAAGAACGAGTCCACGAAGAAGATGAAGCCACGAAGACGAACCACACGTAGACGAACGAATCCTCACGATCGCAACGAAACGGGAACTAACGAGAAGAAGCACACAACATGGTAAACACACCACACATGAACAAGGCATGATGCACAACAAGCATGATGCATGACAAGGCTACATGAAGCTACTCATGGCAAGAGATGATGCAAACAAGAACAACACATCAAGGCAAGTTTAAATGAGGCCGGGAACAACATATAACAATTCCGGTAAGTCCTCATATGCAAATTTCGAAATTGGTCCAGAACTGAATAAACCTTATGTTCAAGTTGTTAAACAGCAAGTTAAGATGCACCACGATGATCTACACGAGATTCTAGTCAAGTTACATATAAAGTTCATTAGATTCGGAGCTACGGCCTAGAAGATATGAGCAAAACAAGTTAAGCATGGCATTGATGCAAAATGCACCCAAACATCAAGTAAACACACCAAAACAAGGATGCAACATGATAATATGAAACTGCATGCAAAATCACGCAAGTTTCATATAGAGCACACTCAAAACGGAGCAACGGTTCAACACATACACTCTATACAAGTCATAGCAACAATCTGTCCATAACAGCAACTAGGAATCTTACAAGCATCAAAACAATATGCTACAGCACCCCCAACATAATAACAAAAGGCATGGGCATGAAGTACAGGTAAAGCATAACAAAACATGAACACTGAGCTATCTCCAGAAATCACTAGAACATGCTCCAAAACACATGGTAAGTTTGCAAATAATAACAGTTTCAGACTTTAGCAGAAATAACATCAGGTTGCAATGTTTAGAGCTACCAAACAACATGTTACAGGAACTTATAATGGCAAACAAAGGCATGGCATGAATCTACTAATTGCATAGATAAAAAGTCCCTTACAGACCATGAGTCAAAAGGGCACGGAAAATATGATGGCACCCATGTAAACATGGCAAGTTATATGACAGATTCATACATGGCAGGAACAACAATAAGTAGGCATGTTCGTGAGCTTGAACCACTCACCACAGAGCAATACATGGCATGGCAAGGCAACCAACAGTAAGAAGACATGTTTATGAAGCTAAGCAAGGCAAGAGCAAGTTCATAGGATGCATGGAACACTAGCAAAACACATGGGAACTAGTGAACTTAATATTAACAGGCTGATAGCAACATTATCAAGCAACTTTGGAGCAAGATATGAACAATCTACAGCAAGCTATAAATGCAACCAGGGACATGTATGGATAGACCATGACATGTAGATCAAAACATGTTTATAGAGCATCTCCAGATTATGCATAGAATGATTAGTAGCAACATGTTTACATAGCATCACCAAATAACAGATTCAGCCTAGCAAAACAGCAACAGCAAGTACACTACTTAACAAGCTCGATTCACTCACCACAAGTCATTGCATGACAAGATAAGCATAGCATCATCAAGAAGACATGTTTGTGAAACAAACCAAGGCAAGAACAAGACCATAGCATCCAAGTATCAACTATAGCAACCTTGGCTAAATTGAATAACAAGTAAACAATCTGCCAGGAAACATTTTGAAGCAAAAGTAGAGCACCAAAATGACATGCTAGACTACTCCATAATTGCAAACAAGGGCATGAATGGATAGACAGTAACCATATGTTCAAAACACCCTTACTGAAGTGTCTCAAAATAAGCATGGATTTCTCTGTAGCATCAAGTTTACATGGCATCAAAATAACAGCAGAACAGGGACTAAAATCAGCAATATCACGAAGCCTAGTTTGCATGCTTGTGCTAGTCACCACATTGATCACAAAAATACATGGCATACACCCCAGGAAAGATGGCATGGCATAGATCAAAACACATGTAGACATCAACCTCATAGGATGCACACATCAATCATGGCAAAAATGACAAATGAGCAAGTTATAACAGTTTCAGCATATTAACAGCAACATGCACTGTTCCAACAGCATTTCGGGCATCAAGATGAGATCAAATGAAAATGATGCAATGGAATGAAATGAAGTACTCGTCGAGACGAACAATTTGACATATTACACGCATGAAACGGAGCTACGGATACAGAGATACAGCAGGTCAAACATGGCATGATAATTACTGAATCTGGGGACTGGCATTTTTACCTCCGGGAAAAGTCAACCCGGGACGGAGGCGTTCCGGGACGGAGGGATCTGGGATGGGGACGGCGCGTTTGGATGGTGGTCTTGGTGGATCTGATCCAGGCGGGGTTGGATCCGGCCGCTCGCACTCCGGCGAGCTCCGGCGACGACGACGGAGGACGACAGCGAGGCGGGGACGACGCCGGCTGGGAGGTAGCTCGGGCCGGCGAGCGGGGTGCGCAGGGCGAGGCGGCCTGGCAGGGAGGCGCAGGGCGCGGAGGCGCGGAGGCGCACCGGGGCGGTGGCTCCCGGCGGCGGGGTAGGGCGCGGCCGGCGGAGAGGCGGCGGCCGGCGTGGAGGCCGAGGGCAGCGCGGTCGCCAGGGCTTGGCGGGCGCCCCGCGGCTGCGGCCGCAGACGGGCAGCGCAGGCGACACGCGCGCCGGCGGCGGAGGCGACGGCAGTCGCCGACAAAGACGATGGGCGGCGGCGCGGGGCGCGCGGGCCGGCGCGGGCCGGGCCGGGCCGGACGGCGGAGGCGGCGGCACGGCGCCACATGGCAGGCTGCGGTTGGCCGGGCGGCGGCGGGCGGACGTGTCCGGCGCGGTGCGGACGCGTCCGGTGGCGGCGGAGGGCGATTTTGCTAGGGTTAGGGTAGAATGACCCGAAAATTTCGGGGGAGGTCTAGTTTTATAGGTAGAGGGAGCTAGGAGAGTCCATATGAGGAGCGGTTTTCGGCCATGCGATCCTGATCGAACGACCGAGAGCATGGAGGGGAGTTAGATGGGTTTTGGGCCACTTTGGAAGGGGTGTTGGGCTGCAAACAAAAGAGGCTTTTATGGTTACCCGGTTAACCGTTGGAGTATCAAACGACCTCCAAATGGCACGAAACTTGATAGGCAGTCTACCGGTGGTATACCAAGGCCGCTTGGCAAACCTCGGGCCATTCCGAAAACGTTTAACACCCGCACATGAAAAGAGGCAAAAGGGGGCGCCGGGGAACATAGGAGCGCCGGATTGCAAAACGGACAACGGGGAAAAAGGCTCGGATGCATGAGACGAACACGTATGCCAATGTGATGCACATGATGACATGATATGAAATGCAGATGATGACATGGAAAAGTGCAACACGCAAGCACATGACATGGCAATGACGGCGAATAACTGGCAGACACCTGGCGCATCGAATCCGGGGCGTTACAACACTCCTCCACTAACAAGAGATCTCGTCCCGAGATCTTAGGACCGAGACGGAAGGAAAAAGGGATGAGGTGAAACAAGAACTCAAGAGAAGAAGCAAAGAATCGAGGGCACTCGAGAATAAGAGAGGGACGGTAAGAATGACGAGAGTCGAAAGCTCACGAGATCAGATAGACTAAGAAATCACTTGTTCTAACCGGAGTGGTTAGAATGAGAAAAGAAACGAATAAGACTGAAAGGATTTAGGCAGCACTTCGGCTGAAAATGGAAGAAAAAGAACACGAGCTAGAGAGGATGGATTGATACTTGATGAACTCTTGAGAATGAACAAAATCGTGAAGAACCACCATGAAGAACTCCGGTAACAAAAGAATGACGAGATAAAATTGAAGGATGAAAGAATAAGATTAAAGCTTTGCGATGATTAAGATGGAGGTTCCGACGATATGGCCGTGGAAAAATTGAACTCCGGAAAAGAAAAGATGAAAACACTTGGAACTAGAATTTATTCATTAAGAATAAACTCTGAAGGAAAAGATTACTTACTTGGATGAAATAAGAATAAGATTTATTGTATGCTTATCCTTCATCAAATTAAATTGATGACAAGCAATGGATTTTTCATACTACTTATTCTTCTTGAAAAGGATTGAGAAGTGACATATCGCAAACTTGAGAAGGTCTTCATGAACCACCGGTAGGATTGAAAAGAACGAATGGATTAAAAGATAACCAAAGAAAAAGGATCTTGAACGAACCATCGTAAGAATTCGGAAATGACTGACGAAAGAGAATGAATCACCGGGAAGAATTAGAAGGCAAATATGCTTGAGGGGATTTAGATGCAAAAGAAGAAAGAGATCATGAGCTGATTAAAGAACACTTGAACGAAGCACCGGGATAAATAGAGAACGATAACTGGAATGATGGCCTCCGGTGAAAAGAAACGGGAAAAAAACAACTCCTGAAATACTCCGGATGGGTAAGAAAGAATATCTGACAAATGGAATAATTCAAGATGATGATATGTAGCTAGAACCATGAATCTTCGGAAGAAAAGACAAGATTTAGAGGAAAAACTCTTCTTCTGTCTTCAAATGACGACGAGAAACACGACCAAAATTACTGAGATGCTCCGGGAGAATGAAAAAGCGAAGAGGTTAAGCCAACAATGAAATGATTTGAAAGAGATCTTGGAGAAGGCAAGTGACTGATGGGATCCATTCTTACGTCACGCTTGAAAAGAATTTGGGAATAGCTCCGGAATAATTAGAAGAGTCGGGTAAGATCCTGGGAAAAGACCTGTGGTTTAGGGCACACTAAAGAGAAAACACCGTTGGAAAGGATTGTTGAACAGATAGATGATGCACCTGAACAATTGAAATATTTGAATGAGGTGACAACCTCGAATTAATTAGAACACGGACGAATCTCTGAGATGTCTTGAACTCCGGAATGATTGAATGGCGAGAGATGAACGAGCAAGGATAACACTTGATCCCAGGAAAAGAATATGATCAACACTGAAAAACTTGAATTGAGTCCACCGGAAAGAAAAAGAGAAGAATGACGAACGAGACGAGAATTCACCGGTTGAAATAATTAAGGGAAGACTGAAGAGGCTCCACACGAATGAAATAGATGGTTGAGAGAGAGTCAGACTCCGGGAAGAAGAGGGTGGGAGGGCAGGATAAAACAAAGGCAACTGGAAGGGGAGAAACCGACGAATATCTTGACGAGAAAACACCGGTTGAAATCATTGAGGAAAGAAAGCAAAGACTTCGCACGAGTAGGATGGATACTCGATTACGGACTCCGGTTCCGAGAGGAAGAAGGGTGGGCGGGTGGGAAAAATAAAGGACAACTTCGGACAGGGAAACAACGTCGATCGAAAAGAGCTGAGGATTGATCTCGCGAAAGACAAAGAGGTTTGAGTCAACTTGACGAGAGATGCACCGGATAAAAGAGGATGGACAACTCACGAAACTAACCACGTGATCCTAAAGAAAAATTTGAAGGGGAAGAGGAATAGTTCAAAACACCTACGTCAAGATTCCTCACCAGAGCGACGAAGGGGGTTGAGGAGTAAAAAGAATTCCTACTCTCCGATATAACTAGACTCCGAAAACAGTTTTCTTCTAGACTCAACAACGGCCAAACTACACGATCAATCAAGGGGGCTCCTAAGGTCGGTCGAGGCTCTGATTACCAACTTGTCACGCCCAAGATGCGACCCTATCCTAAAGGAACTCGAAGGTCCCACCAAGGATAGAAGCGCATCTTGAAGACGCTTTTGCAAGGTGGATATCATTACATCAACATTACATAATAGTGGGGATACATACAATGTCACATGAATACAACAATACAACATACAAGAACAACATCCGACTACGGATGAATCATAAACAGAAACTCAAACAATATCCACCCTGCTAGCCCAGGCGGCCGACCTGGAACCTATCCCCTGATCAAAGAAGAAGCAGAAGAAGAACTCCAAACAAGCAAACATCGCTCTCGCGTCATGATCATCGCATAACCTGTACCTGCAACTGTTGTTGTAGTAATCTGTGAGCCACGAGGACTCAGCAATCCCATTACCATGGGTATCAAGACTAGGAAAGCTTAATGGGAAAGGAAGGGGTAAAATGGTGAGGTTGCAGCAGCGACTAAGCAAGTATGGTGGCTAACATACGCAAAGAAGAGCGAGAAGAGAACAAGCGGAACGGTCGTGAAGCTAGCAATGATCAAGAGGTGATCCTGAACACCTACTTACGTCAAACATAACCCAGAAACCGTGTTCACTTCCCGGACTCCGCCGAGAAGAGACCATCACGGCTACACACGCGGTTGATGCATTTTAATTCGGATCTGGTGTCAAGTTATCTACAACCGGACATTAACAAATTCCCATCTGCCACATAACCGCGGGCATGGCTCTCGAAAGTTTAAACCCTGCAGGGGTGTCCCAACTTAGCCCATGACAAGCTCTCGCGATCAACGAAGGAATAGACCTTCTCCCAGGAAGACCCGATCAGACTCGGAATCCTGGTTTACAAGACATTTCGACAATGGTAAAACAAGACCAGCAAAGCCGCCCGGATGTGCCGACAAATCCTGATAGGAGCTGCACATATCTCGTTCTCAGGGCACACCGGATTGTCCAAACTTCCGGTAGGCAAGCCCAGAGTTGCCCCTGGTGGCCACCGGCGGCTGACAGTTTGGACCAACACTCACAACGAGCACTGACCCAGGGGGGCAAATAAAGATGACCCTCGGGCTCCGGAAACCCAAGGGAAAAAGGGCTAGGTGAGGCAAATGGTAAAACCAAGGTTGGGCCTTGCTGGACAAGTTTTATTCAAAGTGAACTGTCAGGGGGGTCCCATAAATCACCCGACCGCGTTAGGAACACAAAATCCGGGAACATAACACCGGTGTGACGGAAACTAGGGCGGCAAGAGTGGAATAAAACACCAGGCATAAGGCCGAGCCTTCCACCCTTTACCAAATACATAGATGCATTAATAATATAAGAGATATTGTGATATCCCAACATAACCCTGTCCACCATGGAGCAATCTTCAACTTCACCTACAACTAACAATGCTATAAGAGGGGCTGAGCAGAGCGGTAACATAGCCAAGCAATGGTTCGCTAGGAAGGGTGTCAAAGGTTAGAGGTTCATGGCAATTTGGGAGGCTTGAGGAGCAAAAGATAGGTAACGCAGCATAGCGATAGAACGAAGCAACTAGCATAGCAATGATAGTAGTGAGATCCAGGGTAGCGGTCATCTTGCCTGAAATCCCGCAAGGAAGAAGAACGAGTCCACGAAGAAGATGAAGCCACGAAGACGAACCACACGTAGACGAACGAATCCTCACGATCGCAACGAAACGGGAACTAACGAGAAGAAGCACACAACATGGTAAACACACCACACATGAACAAGGCATGATGCACAACAAGCATGATGCATGACAAGGCTACATGAAGCTACTCATGGCAAGAGATGATGCAAACAAGAACAACACATCAAGGCAAGTTTAAATGAGGCCGGGAACAACATATAACAATTCCGGTAAGTCCTCATATGCAAATTTCGAAATTGGTCCAGAACTGAATAAACCTTATGTTCAAGTTGTTAAACAGCAAGTTAAGATGCACCAAGATGATCTACACGAGATTCTAGTCAAGTTACATATAAAGTTCATTAGATTCGGAGCTACGGCCTAGAAGATATGAGCAAAACAAGTTAAGCATGGCATTGATGCAAAATGCACCCAAACATCAAGCAAACACACCAAAACAAGGATGCAACATGATAATATGAAACTACATGCAAAATCAAGCAAGTTTCATATAGAGCACACTCAAAACGGAGCAACGGTTCAACACATACACTCTATACGTCATAGCAACAATCTGTCCATAACAGCAACTAGGAATCTTACAAGCATCAAAACAATATGCTACAACACCCCAACATAATAACAAAAGGCATGGGCATGAAGTACAGGTAAAGCATAACAAAACATGAACACTGAGCTATCTCCAGAAATCACTAGAACATGCTCCAAAACACATGGTAAGTTTGCAAATAATAACAGTTTCAGACTTTAGCAGAAATAACATCAGGTTGCAATGTTTAGAGCTATCAAACAACATGTTACAGGAACTTATAATGGCAAACAAAGGCATGGCATGAATCTACTAATTGCATAGATAAAAAGTCCCTTACAGACCATGAGTCAAAAGGGCACGGAAAATATGATGGCACCCATGTAAACATGGCAAGTTATATGACAGATTCATACATGGTAGGAACAACAATAAGTAGGCATGTTCGTGAGCTTGAACCACTCACCACAGAGCAATACATGGCATCGCAAGGCAACCAACAGTAAGAAGACATGTTTATGAAGCTAAGCATGGCAAGAGCAAGTTCATAGGATGCATGAAACACTAGCAAAACACATGGGAACTAGTGAACTTAATATTAACAGGCTGATAGCAACATTATCAAGCAACTTTGGAGCAAGATATGAACAATCTACAGCAAGCTATAAATGCAACCAGGGACATGTATGGATATAGCATGACATGTAGATCAAAACATGTTTATAGAGCATCTCCAGATTATGCATAGAATGATTAGTAGCAACATGTTTACATAGCATCACCAAATTACAGATTCAGCCTCGCAAAACAGCAACAACAAGTACACTACTTAACAAGCTCGATTCACTCACCACAAGTCATTGCATGACAAGATAAGCATAGAATCATCAAGAAGACATGTTTGTGAAACAAACCAAGGCAAGAAAAAGACCATAGCATGCAAGGATCAACTATAGCAACCTTGGCTAAATTGAATAACAAGTAAACAATCTGCCAGGAAACATTTCGAAGCAAAAGTAGAGCACCAAAATGACATGCTAGACTACTCCATAATTGCAAACAAGGGCCTGAATGGATAGACAATAACCATATGTTCAAAGCACCCTTACTGAAGTATCTCAAAATAAGCATGGATCTCTCTGTAGCATCAAGTTTACATGGTATCAAAATAACAGCAGAACAGGGACTAAAATCAGCAATATCACGAAGCCTAGTTTGCATACTTGTGCTAGTCACCACATTGATCACAAAAATACATGGCATACACCCCTGGAAAGATGGCATGGCATAGATCAAAACACATGTAGACATCAACCTCATAGGATGCACACATCAATCATGGCAAAAATGACAAATGAGCAAGTTATAACAGTTTCAGCAGATTAACATCAACATGCACTCTTCCAACAGCATTTCGGGCATCAAGATGAGCTCAAATGAAAATGATGCAATGGAATGAAATGAAGTACTCGTCGAGACGAACAATTTGACATATTACACGCATGCAACGGAGCTACGAGATGCAGAGATACAAAGGTCAAACATGCATGATATGTAAATCTGGGACTGGCATTTTTACTGAAAAGTACAACCGGGCAAGGCAATCCGGGACGGGGATTCCAGCATGGGACGGCGCTGATGGGCCTGGGGATCTGGTCCGGCGGGTTGATCGGCCGCTCCACCGGGAGCTCCGGCGACGACGCGCGCGAGGACGACGGGACGGGGGCGCTGGCAGGAGCGGCTCGGGCGGGAGCAGGCGCGCAGGGCGAGGCGGCCGGCAGAGGCGGCAGGGCCGGAGGGGCAGGCGCGGCTGGGGCGGGGCTCGGCGGCGGGGGCAGGGCGGGCCGGCGCGCGAGCGGCGGCCGCGCGGACGCGGCGGGGCGGTCGCGCCAGGCTGGAGCGGCGCGCCCACGGCGACGGCGGCAGCGGGCACGCGGGCGGCGCGCGCGCTAGCGGCGGAGGCGACGGAGGTCGCCGGCGAAGACGACGGGCGGCGGCGCGAGCGCGTGGGCCAGCCGCGGGCCGGGCGGGCCGGACGGCGGAGGCGGCGGCGCGGCGCCACGTGGCAGGCTGCGGTTGGCCGGGCGGCAGCGGGTGGACGTGTCCGGCGTGGTGCGGACGCGTCCGGTGGCGGCGGAGGGCGATTTTGCTAGGGTTAGGGTAGAATGACCCGAAAATTTCGGGGGAGGTCTAGTTTTATAGGTAGAGGAAGCTAGGAGAGTTCAAATGAGGAGCGGTTTTCGGCCATGCGATCGTGATCGAACGACCGAGAGCATGGAGAGGAGTTAGATGGGTTTGGGGCCACTTTGGAGGGGGTGTTGGGCTGCAAACAAAAGAGGCTTTTACGGTTACCCGGTTAACCATTGGAGTATCAAACGACCTCCAAATGGCACGAAACTTGACAGACGGTCTACCGGTGGTGTACCAAGGCCGCTTGGCAAACCTCGGGCCATTCCGAGAACGTTTAACACCCGCACATGAAAAGAGGCAAAAGGGGGCGCCGGGGAACATAGGAGCGCCGGATTGCAAAACGGACAACGGGGTAAAAGCTCGGATGCATGAGATGAACACGTATGCCAATGCAATGCACATGATGACATGATATGAAATGCAGATGATGACATGGCAAAGTGCAACACGCAAGCACATGACATGGCAATGACGGCGAATAACTGGCAGACACCTGGCGCATCGAATCCGGGGCGTTACAACGCTTCTCCCCCTTTTGTCAGTAATGACCAAAAAGGTTTGAAGACATAGAGCATCTACTCGTCATGAGTAGGCGAAGCAGATGGGTCGTTGTCGTTGGTTGGCGGTGCAGATGAACTTGGTGCAGTGTCGATGCGCGAAGTAGTAGGAGGCGGTGATGTAGCATCATCTTCATCATCGATCACTCTGGCATTAACTGTTACCGCGGAGGAGGAATATTCAGAGTCTTCAAGAGATGGAGTTCGACGCAGGGTAGCAGTCCGTGGAGGAGTGGAGTCGAACTGGAATCTTTCATTGAAGCCATCGTCTTGAAGATCAGCTTCAGCACTGAGCAGGGTCAAACTCTTCCATGATCACCGGCAAGTTTCATGAGCAACAAAGGCATTCTTGGTGGCAAGGTTGCGAATGTGATTGACATCCACCAAGAGGCTTTGCATCTGTCTCTTGATCTAGAAATGATTCTTATCCTGTTTCTGATGAAGAGCCACAAGAAGTTCTCGGTCATTGAGAACGCGAGTACGTTTTCGAGGCCTTTGTGCAATAGTGCTTTCAGTGGCGTCAGTGGGCGCTCTATGAGGCAGACGAGTGTTACCAGCCAGTGGATAGATTCGTGTTGCTGCTTGAACACCTTCAAGAGGCTGAGTGAAGCGTTGGTGCTCAATATTCTGAAGACAAAGCGGCGTCTTGGCAGGATCAGAATATATAGCATCAACTGACATATCAACCTCTGGCAGAAAGATTATATGATTGCGAGTAGAGGGCTGATAATTGACAGATGAGTGTCGCTTGGTGAGGCGCATGACCCATGGAGCATAAAACTTCAGACCAAATAGGTCAGAGCCGGAAGCAGCAAGTTGCCTGATGAAGAATTCTTGAGTGTTGAAGCTGATGCCATTGAGAATATAGAAGACCAAAGTCTTCATGGCTCCTTCAAGCTTGGTCGCCAATGAGTGTCCTTTAACTGGCCATAGAGTTCGCCTGATGATATGATATATGGTGCGAGGCAGATACTCAAGGTCTTCAACAAAGAAATGTGTGGGATACTCAGCGTCAGATGGCAAAGGCTTCATCATGCTCAACATCTGGCTCATATTGGGTTCTGGCTTATGGAAGATACTCTCTACAGCATTACGGTGTAGCTGACAGTCAGGTTCATACAGTTCTCCAGGAGTGGCTAGCCCTGTAAGCTCAATGATATCCATAGCTTTGGCTTCATGATGAACATTTCCAGTCATCCACTCGAGAACCCATGTCTTGATGTCCCTGTAGTAGCCGCGAATGTGCAGAGTTGCATAGAATTGAAGCAATAGCTCTTCATTCCAATGTTCTTTGTCTGTCACAAAGTGGAGCAGACCAGCATCACGAAAGCAATCAAGTGCTTCTTTTAAGCACGGCAGTCCAGCAATAGCTTCAGTGTCAAGGCGCATATGAGGGAAAATGCGCCCTTGATCATATAGCACGCATGAGTAATAGCTTCTCTGCTGATAGCTCCAGAACCTATCTGATGATATCCTTGGCTTGGAGTAGGGGTTCTTGGCGCTGTCAAAGAAGGTATTGTGGCTTTTGAAGCCATTAGCATTGAATGAGCCTGGTGAGTTGGCAGTACCTGGAAACCTTGGCAACCTGGGCTTTGGCTTCTGGACCTGAGGCCTATGCTCAACGTGATAGTCAAATTGAGGTCCTGAGGTAGAGGGTGGAGGCACCGAATGGGCCATCGGACAGTAGTAAGCTGACCATGACTGTATGCTTGCTCAATTGTGTGAGGCCTTGGTGGCGGGACAGGAGCAAGGGCAACAGCGGAGGCATCAGGCTGCACGACAGGTGCTTCGAGAGCAGTTGTCATATTAGCTTCAGGTGCAACATTCTCATTGGCTTCAGGTGAAGCATCCTCATTGGCTTCAGGTGCAGGTGCCTCATAAGTTTCAGGCACAGTGGCCTCATTGGTTTCAGGCACAGTGGCGTCATTGGTTTCAGGCACACTGGTTGGTGCAGGCTCCACATTAGCATCAGCCATGACTACGTCACTGGCTTCATTGGCGTTGGTGGTGGCAGCCTCAACATTGTCAACCTCCTCTTGACGAGCAGGAGGGTCGGGCAGAGGCACGTTCACATCAGGAACTGCTTCTTCTTCAATTGCTGGGGGAGTAGGTACATGTACTTCTTCTTCATTTTCCTCGGCTGATGCAGCCGGAATGTCTTCAGCAACATGTGCTTCAGACTCGGAGACATTCACAGTTGGAGCAGGTTCTGAAAATACTTGTCGTTCAACAGGTGAACGTTGCACTTCTCCTTCTGGAACGCTCGACAGAGGGACTTCAGGCCTTTGTCCTCTGCGAAGTGCTGGCTTCACCTTAGGAGATGGAGTTGGCTGAGCCTGAAAGTCTTCATCCTCTTCTTGCACTAGGGGTGTAGCTTGTTGTTGTTGTTGGGGAGTACTGGGGGAGTTGTTGTTGTGGGTGATCAGCCCACGATGCATCCTGAGCGATTGGCGTCAAAGGACGACCAATACTGATGAGTTCGCTATTCATATGAACAGGCGATGATACCACTTCATGTTCGATCTGAGGAAGAACTTCATCATCATCTACATTGTCATCATGACCAATGTCTTCAGCAGCGGTGGGTTCAGCTGTTGGAATATCTTCAACTTCATGAGCCTCTGCGGGAGCAGGCTCATTGTCGGTGTCAAAACCGGCGGATCTCGGGTAGGGGGTCCCGTACTGTGCGTCTAGGCGGATGGTAACAGGGGACGAGGGACACGATGTTTTTACCCAGGTTCGGGCCCTCTTGATGGAGGTAAAACCCTACGTCCTGCTAGATTAATATTGATGATATGGGTAATACAAGAGTGGATCTACCATGAGATCAAGGAGGCTAAACCCTAGAAGCTAGCCTATGGTATGATTGTTGTAATGTATGTTGTGTCCTACGGACTAAAGCCCTCCGGTTTATATAGACACCGGAGAGGGCTAGGGTTACACAGGGTCGGTTACAATGGTAGGAGATCTACATATCCGTATCGCCAAGCTTGCCTTCCACGCCAAGGAAAGTCCCATCCGGACACGGGACGGAGTCTTCAATCTTGTATCTTCGTAGTCTTGGAGTCCGGCGGACGATGATAGTCCAGCTATCCGGACACCCCTAGTCCAGGACTCCCTCAGTAGCCCCCGAACCAGGCTTCAATGACAATAAGTCCAGCGCGTATATAGCCTTCGGCGTTGCAAGGCGGGTTCTCCTTTCAAATTCCATGTATCTGCCGAACAGTGTCCGACTCCATCTTGAATACTGTGTTCCTCGGCTTCTACGCCAAATAATGGCCCTCTTCCATGCGTCGCACGAATGCGAAAAGCCAGGGTGTCTTTTACGTTTCACCCCCTAGTTGCGCGGGTCGTCCGCCTACAAAAGAGGCAAGAATCCAGATCCAAACCACACCGTCTTCCTCCCGCGAATACTTCATCGAAGCGCCTTTGACCTAAAAATCAATTCCATCATGGATCGTCGGCGCGGCTCTTCTTCTCGCGCTCCCAGCCCACCGCCAGGGGATTGGAGGAGGTGCTTTGTTACGCACAATGAGCTAGTGAAGCTCCAAGCGGGGGGATATCTCCCTCCGGCCTTCATGATCCCGGTTCGAGCCGGGCTGGTTACTTATCAAGGTGGGAGGCAAGCAGAGGCTACCCCGAGCCCCAATAAGGGGGAGCGAGTATGCTTCGTCCCCTATCTGATAAGGGGACTCGGATTCCCAATACATCCGTTCCTCCGCGGGCTCCTGGAGTTCTACGGACTCCAGCTCCACCACCTCACACCCGCCTCTGTCCTGCATATTGCGGGCTACGTAGCTCTTTGCGAGCTGTTCCTGGGCATTGAGCCCCATTTCGCATTGTGGAAGAGGCTGTTCTGCCTCGTACCCCGTTCTCACGAGGGGTCCTGTAACGCCCTCGATGCGGCTATATCTCCCACGTGTCGAAGCACGACTTAGAGGCATAACCGCATTGAAAGCAATGTCGCAAGTGAGGTAATCTTCACACAACCCATGTAATACATAAGGGAAAAAGATACATAGTTGGATTACAATCGCCACTTCACACAATTACATGAATAAAGCATTACATCATCCAGATACAATCAAGGTCCGACTACGGAACCAAAATAAAAGAAGAACCCCAAATGCGACCAAGGTCCCCGATCGACCCCAACTGGGCTCCACTACTGATCAACTAGAACGAAACAACACAAAGGGCAAGATCTTCATCGAGCTCCTCCTTGAGCTTGGTTGCGTCACCTGCTCGGTAACATAGGCACCTGCAAACTGGTTTTGGAAGTATCTGGTGAGCCACGAGGACTCAGCAATCCCATTACCATGGGTATCAAGACTAGCAAAGCTTAAAGGGAAAGGAAGGGGTAAAGTGGTGAGGTTGCAGCAGCGGCTAAGCATAGTATGGTGGCTAACATACGCAAATGAGAGGGAGAAGAGAAACAAGCGGAACGGTCGTGAAGCTAGCAATGATCAAGAGCTGATCCTGAACACCTACTTACGTCAATCATAACACAGAAACCGTGTTCACTTCCCGGACTCCGCCGAGAAGAGACCATCACGGCTAGACACGCGGTTGATGCGTTTTAATTCGGATGTGGTGTCAAGTTATCTACAACCGGACATTAACAAATTCCCATCTGCCGCATAACCGCGGGAACGGCTCTCGAAAGTTTAAACCCTGCAGGGGTGTCCCAACTTAGCCCATGACAAGCTCTCGCGATCAACGAAGGAATAGACCTTCTCCCAGGAAGACCCGATCAGTCTCGGAATCCCGGTACATCAAGACATTTCGACAATGGTAAAACAAGACCAGCAAAGCCGCCCGATGCGCCGACAATCCCGATAGGAGCTACGCATATCTCGTTCTCAGGGCACACCGGATGAGCAAGACGTCGGGTTGGCATAGACCCTGGTTGCCCAGGGGGCGCCGGACATCGCTCGGTTTGGACCAACACTTAGACAAGCATTGGCCCGGGGGGGGGGGGGGCTAATAAAAAAGATGACCCTTGGGTTAATTACTCCCAAGGGAAAAGTAGGTGGTGGTGAGGCAAATGGTAAAAGTCAATGTTGGGCCTTGCTGGACAAGTTTTATTCAAAGCGAACTGTCAGGGGGGTCCCATAAATCACCCGACCGCGTTAGGAACGCAAAATCCGAGAACATAACACCGGTATGATGGAAACTAGGGCGGCAAGAGTGGAACAAAACACCAGGCATAAGGCCGAGCCTTCCACCCTTTACCAAGTATAAAGATGCATTAATAATATAAGAGATATTGTGATATCCCAACATAAACCCTGTCCACCATGGAGAAATCTTCAACTTCACCTGCAGCTAGCAACGCTATAAGAGGGGCTGACCAAAGCGGTAACATAGCCACACAACGGTTTGCATAGGAAAGGTGTCAAAGGTTAGAGGTTCATGGCAATATGGGATGGCTTGATAAACAGGTAATAGGTAGCGCAGCATAGCGATAGAACGAAGCAACTAGCATAGCAATGATACTAGTGAGATCCAGGGTAGCGGTCATCTTGCCTGAAATCCCGCTAGGAAGAAGAACGAATCCATGAAGAAGATGAAACCACGAAGACGAACCAAGCGGAGACGAACGAATCCTCACGATCGCAATGAAACGGGAACTATCGATAAGAAGCACACAACATAGTAAACACACCACACATGAACAAGACATGATTCACAACAAGCATGATGCATGACAAAGCTACATGAAGCTACTCATGGCAAGAGATGATGCATACAAGACCAACACATCAAAGCAAGTTTAAATGAGGCCGGAAACAACATATAACAATTCCGGTAAGTCCTCATATGCAAATTTCGAAATTGGTCCAGAACTGAATAAACATTATGTTCAAGTTGTTAAACAGCAAGTTAAGATGCACCAAGATGATCTGCACGAAAATCTAGTCAAGTTACATATAAAGTTCATTAGATTCGGAGCTACGGCCTAGAAGATATGAGCAAAACAAGTTAAACATGGCATTGATGCAAAATGCACCCAAACATCAAGCAAACACACCAAAACAAAGATGCAACATGATAATATGAAGCTACATGCAAAACCAAGCAAGTTTCATATAGAGCACACTCAAAACGGAGCAACGGTTCAACACATGCACACTATACAAGTCATAGCAACAATCTGTCCATAACAGCAACTAGGCATATTGCAAGAATCAAAACAATATGCTACAGCACCCCAACATAATAACAAAAGGCATGGTCATGAAGTACACGTAAAGCATAACAAAACATGAACACTGAGCTATCTCCAGAAACAACTAGAACATGCTCCAAAACACATGGAGATATTGCAAATAATAACAGTTTCAGACTTTAGCAGAAATAACATCAGGTTGCAATGTTTAGAGCTATCAAACAACATGTTACAGGAACTTATCATGGCAAACAAAGGCATGGCATGATACTACTAAATGCATAGAACAACAGTCCCTTACTGACCATGAGCCAAAAAGGCATAGAAAATATGATGGCACCCATGTAAACATGGCAAGTTATATTACAGATTTAAACATGGCAGGAACAACGATAAGTAGGCATGTTCGTGAGCTTGAACCACTCACTACAGAGCAATACATGGCATGGCAAGGCAACCAACAGTAAGAAGGCATGTTTGAAAAGCTAAGCATGGCAATAGCAAGTTCATAGGGTGCATGGATCACTAGGAAAACACATGGGAACAAGTGAACTTAATGTTAACAGGCTGACAGCAACATTTTCAAGCAACTTTAGAGCAAGATTACGACATGTTCCAGCAGGCTATAATTGCAACCAAGGGCATGAATGGATAGAGCATGACATGTAGATCAAAATATGTTTATAGAGCATCTCCAGATTATGCATAGAATGATTAGTAGAAGCATGTTAACATAGTAACAAAATATAACAGAATCTGTCAGGAAAACAGCAACAACAACTACCCTACCTAACAAGTTTGATACACTCAGCACACAACTCACAAAAATACATGGTTGGCACCCCTGGAAACATGGCATGGCATAGATCAACATTCATGTAGACATCAACCTCATAGGATGCACACATCAATCATGGCAAAAATGATAAAAGAGCAAGTTATAACAGTTTCAGCAGATTAACATCAACATGCACTCTTCCAACAGCATTTCGGTCATCAAGATGAGCTTAAATGAAAATGATGCAATGGAATGAAATGATTTACTCGTCGAGACGAACAATTTGACATATTACATGCACGAAACGGAGCTACGGATGCAGAGATGTGATGCAATGAATATGGCATGATTATATGAGGGATTCGGGGACTTAGCAAAATCGGGGGCTACCTCAGGATCCAGATTTGGATCTGGCACGGATTGTGAGGCAGGCCGGCCTAGCCGGAGAGCTCGCCGGAGGCGGGCGGTGCGGCGGCCGGAGAGGGCCGGAGAGGGCCGGGGCACCGCGGAGGAAGCCGGAGGAGGCGGCGCCGGAGGGGGCCTTGGGGCGGCGCGGCTGCGCGCTCCGGTGGCCGGCGCGGGGCGCGGCCGGGCGGCGCGGCCACCGGGCGGGAGGCGGCTGCGCGGCGATGAGCGGCCAGCGCAGCGCCGGCTCGGGGCCGAGCGCGGAGGCCAAGCGGCCAGGCGGCGCGGGCGAGGTCGCCGGCCGCGGCTGCGGGCGGCGCGCGGCGGCGCGACCGGGAGCGACGGGCGCGGCGGCGGAGGGCGCCGGGGCGGGGCCGGCGGCGAGCGGGGAGGCGGCGGGCGAGGTCCGGCGGCGCGGGAGGCGGAGGGCGCGGGCGGCGAGCGGCGGCGGCGGACGGGCCTCGCGGGCCCGCTGCGGGCTCGCGGGCCGGCGGCGGCGCGCGGGTGGCCGGGTGGCCATGTGGCAACGCGGGGTTGGACGGGAGCGAGGAAGCGACGACGTGGCGGCTCCTGATTCGCCGGGGCGACGTGGCCGGCGGACGTGTCCGGCGCGGGCGGACGCGTCCGGCAGCGCGAGGAGGAAATCTGCTAGGGTTTTGGGGGATTAGACCGCGAATTTGGAGGGGAGGGCATATTTATAGGTAGAGGGAGCTAGGAGAGTCCAAATGAGGAGCGGTTTTCGGCCACGCGATCGTGATCGAACGACCGAGAGCATGGAGGGGAGTTTGGTGGGTTTTGGGCCACTTTGGAAGGGGTGTTGGGCTGCAACAAAAGAGGCTTTTACGGTTACCCGGTTAACCGTTGGAGTACCAAGCGACCTCCAAATGGCACGAAACTTGACAGGCAGTCTACCGGTGCTATACCAAGGCCGCTTGGCAAACCTCGGGCCATTCCGAGAAAGTTTAACACCCGCACAAGAGAAGAGGCAAAAGGGAACGCCGGAGGACATAGGAGTGCCGGATTGGAAAACGGACAACTGGGAAAAGGCTCGGATGCATGAGACGGACATGTATGCAAAATGAAATGCACATGATGACATGATAAAATGCAAATGATGACATGGCAAAGTGCAACACGCAAGCAAAAGACATGGCAACGACGGCAAATAACTGGCGGACACCTAGCGCAATGAATCCGAGGCGTTACAACACTCCACCATTACGAGAGGATCTCGTCCCGAGATCTAGGATGGCACCGGAGGGAAAAGGAAGAGGAAGAGGAGAGGTAAAACTAAGTTGCTTCTTTGACGAACGAGTGAAACCATGAACCTTGAGAGGTTGAGCAATTTAAAAGAAAGAGTACAACAGAGATGAACGAGATTGCAAACAATTCGTTAGAAAAGATGAACAAGGAGTATTACGAGAACTTGAAGGTTGCAAAGACATGAATCAAGAGTTTAATGGACAGGATAGAATTCAAAACCACTGCGGTTAAAACAATAAGGGAGAGGAAGAACTTGGGCAGCACTCCGGTTGAAAGAAGAAGGAAAACTTGATAAGATGAAAAGCACTTGAAGAGATGACACAACACTCCGGTTAAATGGATAAGCAAGAAAAGAACACGATCCTCACAATTCGAGATGATGAGTGAAGAGAGCAACATCACAATGTCTTCGGAAGAAAGAATAGAAGATAAATCATTGGAATAAAAGAATGGAGAAGAAAATGCCAACTTCTACCACAAATGATCTTGGAAAGCACCCTTGCAAGAAGGTTAGAATATAGTTGTTGGAAGACCAACAACGAAAAGAACAGCTTGTTGTAGGCTTATGGAACACATCTAAAAATTATGGGGTGACAACTGGCCACTAATGGAAATCATTGATTTGATTGAGAGCAGCAAAGAGATGAAAATCTTCTTCCACTGAGGTGATAGAGAGACAACTTGGATCATAGATAAACACCACAAATAGCAACATTCCTTAGGAAAGGCTTTAGGTGAAATCTATACCAAGATAACTCCAAAGAAGATATTGATGGATTTAGCATACCTCAGTTTTGACAACAATATGAATCATGAAACATGAAGGAAATTGTCAAGAGTGACATAACACCACCTCAAAAGATAAGGTAGAAAGAATTCACTCCGGATTACCATATGAAGAAAGCTTGAGCTCCTTAGGAAAGAATCTCGATGAAAACTTTGAGAAGGGAATTAAATCCTTGATGAACCATCATGTAGAACCTCCATGAAGAACTCCGGTAAACAAAAGGAATGAAAAGAAAGAGAAATTGAAAACACAAGGTGAATCCTTGCAATGATTTAGATGGATCTCCGTGATAAATTAGATCTTGGAACTCCGGGAAAAAGAGAAGAAGAAACAAATGAAACCGAGAATTTTAAGGGCCTCCGGAATAAAGAATTAGTCACTTGGAAGAACAAGAATAAGAATTATGTTAAGCTTATCCTTCACCAATTAAATTGATGACAATCAACGGATTTGGCATACTACTTATTCCCGTAGAAAGGATTAAAAGAGATATATCAAAACTTGAGAAGGTATTGATGGAACCACCGGTGTGATTGGAACAACAAATGAATTGATATGATAATGAAGGAAGTGAAATCTTGAACGAACCACCGTAAGAATTGAAAATGAAAGTAGCAAAGGCACAATTCTCCGGGAAGAATTGGAAAATGAATGAAGATATTTGAGGTGATTTAGATACATGAGAACGAAGAGATCATGAACTGATTAGAGGATATTAGAACGATTCACCGGTAAGATTTAGAGAACGATAGCTACACGCTGAGAATGAGTAATATTCAGAAATGATGGCCTTCAGATGATCGAGAAAGGAAGCAACCCTTGAAATGCGTCGGATGGTTGAAAAGAATTCTCACAATCGAAAACAATTATGAGGATAGCATGAAGCTAGAACCATGAATATTCAAGAGAATGGACCAAGATTTAAGAGAAATCCTTCTTCGGTCTTCAAATGTTGAGAATGATGATGATAACCACCATGAATTGTTGAGATACTCTGGGAGAATTAAAAGAGTAAAGGTTGATCCCAAGATAAAAAGAATTTGAAAATGGCCTTGGAGAAGGCATGTGACTGATGAAAATTCATTCTTACGTCAAACTCCAAAAAGAATTTGAGAATGGCTCTGGAATAATTAGAAGAGTCAGGTAAGATCCTGGGAAAAGACCTGTGGGTTAGGGCCCACTCAAAAGAAAACACTGTTGGAAATGATTTTAAAGACAAATTGCACCGGTTGAATTAAATGGCTTGAATGAGATAACAGCCTCGAACTATCTTGAAGGGATTGAGAATGGAAACACAAATCTTCTGAGATATCTTCAACAGTCCAGAACAAATGAATAGGAAGAGGTGAATGATCAATATGGGATGGCTTGATAAACAGGTAATAGGTAGCGCAGCATAGCGATAGAACGAAGCAACTAGCATAGCAATGATAGTAGTGAGATCCAGGGTAGCGGTCATCTTGCCTGAAATCCCGCTAAGAAGAAGAACGAGTCCATGAAGAAGATGAAACCACGAAGACGAACCAAGCGGAGACGAACGAATCCTCACGATCGCAACGAAACGGGGACTATCGATAAGAAGCACACAACATAGTAAACACACCACACATGAACAAGACATGATGCACAACAAGCATGATGCATGACAAAGCTACATGAAGCTACTCATGGCAAGTTATGATGCATACAAGACCAACACATCAAAGCAAGCTTAAATGAGGCCGGAAACAACATATAACAATTCCGGTAAGTCCTCATATGCAAATTTCGAAATTGGTCCAGAACTGCATAAACATTATGTTCAAGTTCTTAAACAGCAAGTTAATATGCACCAAGATGATCTACACGAAAATCTAGTCAAGTTACATATAAAGTTCATCAGATTCGGAGCTACGGCCTAGAAGATATGAGCAAAACAAGTTAAACATGGCATTGATGCAAAATGCACCCAAACATCAAGCAAACACACCAAAACAAAGATGCAACATGATAATATGAAGCTACATGCAAAACCAAGCAAGTTTCATATAGAGCACACTCAAAACGGAGCAACGGTTCAACACATGCACACTATACAAGTCATAGCAACAATCTGTCCATAACAGCAACTAGGCATATTGCAAGCATCAAAACAATATGCTACAGCACCCCAACATAATAACAAAAGGCATGGTCATGAAGTACACGTAAAGCATAACAAAACATGAACACTGAGCTATCTCCAGAAACAACTAGAACATGCTCCAAAACACATGGAGAAATTGCAAATAATAACAGTTTCAGACTTTAGCAGAAATAACATCAGGTTGCAATGTTTAGAGCTATCAAACAACATGTTCCAGGAACTTATCATGGCAAACAAAGGCATGGCATGATACTACTAAATGCATAGAACAACAGTCCCTTACTGACCATGAGCCAAAAAGGCATAGAAAATATGATGGCACCCATGTAAACATGGCAAGTTATATTACAGATTTAAACATGGCAGGAACAACGATAAGTAGGCATGTTTGTGAGCTTGAACCACTCACTACAGAGCAATACATGGCATGGCAAGGCAACCAACAGTAAGAAGGCATGTTTGTGAAGCTAAGCATGGCAAGAGCAAGTTCATAGGGTGCATGGATCACTAGGAAAACACATGGGAACAAGTGAACTTAATGTTAACAGGCTGACAGCAAGATTTTCAAGCAACTTTAGAGCAAGCTTACGACATGTTCCAGCAGGCTATAATTGCAACCAAGGGCATGAATGGATAGAGCATGACATGTAGATCAAAATATGTTTATAGAGCATCTCTAGATTATGCATATAATGATTAGTAGAAGCATGTTAACATAGTAACAAAATATAACAGAATCTGTCAGGAAAACAGCAACAGCAACTACCCTACTTAACAAGCTTGATACACTCAGCACACAACTCACAAAAATTCATGGTAGGCACCCCTGGAAAGATGGCATGGCATAGATCAACACTCATGTAGACATCAACCTCATAGTATGAACACATCAACCATGGCAAAAATGATAAAAGAGCAAGTTATAACAGTTTCAGCAGATTAACATCAACATGCACTCTTCCAACAGCATTTCGGGAATAAAGATGAGCTTAAATTAAAATGATGCAATGGAATGAATTGATCTACTCGTCGAGACGAACAATTTGACGTATTAAACGCACGAAACGGAGCTACGGATACAGAGATGTGATGCAATGAATATGGCATGATTATATGAGGGATTCGGGGACTTAGCAAAATCGGGGGCTACCTCAGGATCCAGATCTGGATCTGGCACGGATTGCGAGGCAGGCCGGCTTCGCCGGAGAGCTCGCCGGAGGCGGGCGGTGCGGCGGCCGGAGAGGGCCAGAGAGGGCCGGGGCACCGCGGAGGAAGCCGGAGGAGGCGGCACCGGAGGGGGGCTTGGGGCGGCGTGGCGGCGCGCTCCGGTGGCCGGCGCGGGGCGCGGCCGGGCGGCGCGGCCACCGGGCAGGAGGCGGCGGCGCGGCGACGAGCGGCCGGGGCAGCGCCGGCTCGGGGCCGAGCGCGGAGGCCGAGCGGCCAGGCGGCGCGGGCGAGGTCGCCGGCCGCGGCTGCGGGCGGCGCGGCCGGGAGCGACGGGCGCGGCGGCGGAGGGCGCCGGGGCGGGGCCGGCGGCGAGCGGGGAGGCGGCGGGCGAGGTCCGGCGGCACGGGAGGCGGAGGGCGCGGGCGGCGAGCGGCGGCGGCGGACGGGCCTCGCGGGCCCGCGGCGGGCTCGCGGGCCGGCGGCGGCGCGCGGGTGGCCGGGTGGCCACGTGGCAATGCGGGGTTGGACGGGAGCGAGGAAGCGACGATGTGGCGGCTCCTGATTCGCCGGGGCGACGTGGCCGGCAGACGTGTCCGGCGCGGGCGGACGCGTCCGGCGGCGCGAGGAGGAAATCTGCTAGGGTTTCGGGGGATTAGACCGCGAATTTGGAGGGGAGGGCATATTTATAGGTAGAGGGAGCTAGGAGAGTCCAAATGGGGAGCAGTTTTCGGCCACGCGATCGTGAGCGAACGACCGAGAGCATGGAGGGGAGTTTGGTGGGTTTTGGGCCACTTTGGAAGGGGTGTTGGGCTGCAACAAAAGAGGCTTTTACGGTTACCCGGTTAACCGTTGGAGTACCAAACGACCTCCAAATGGCACGAAACTTGACAGGCGGTCTACCGGTGCTATACCAAGGCCGCTTGGCAAACCTCGGGCCATTCCAAGAAAGTTTAACACCCGCACAAGAGAAGAGGCAAAAGGGGAACGCCGGAGGACATAGGAGTGCCGGATTGCAAAACAGACAACGGGGAAAAGGCTCGGATGCATGAGACGGACATGTATGCAAAATGAAATGCACATGATGACATGATAAAATGCAAATGATGACATGGAAAAGTGCAACACGCAAGCAAAAGACATGGCAACGACGGCGAATAACTGGCGGACACCTGGCGCAACGAATCCGGGGCGTTACAGGTCCATATATCAAGTGGGCGGCGCCGAAATATGGCACATCGCCGGGACCGGATACCCATCCGGTACTCCCAAGAAGGCGTCCGAAGATTGGCCTTCAGAGTGGTTTTATATAGGAGACGCTCCGCTGCCGGTCCCAGTCCGGATTGGCCTCCCGGAGTTTAGTGCTGCTCCCCTGAAGAAACGCCTAATCTGGCGCCCACGGAGCCCCCGATTGGAGGAAGACAAGAGCGTCCATTACTTGATGGGCCAAATAAGATTGCTGGCCCACTCTGGGTTGACCATGATTGGAGTCATGACGACATGCATCATGCGGGGGGTACAGCCATTACAATACAGAGGCCACCCTATGTGGGATTTCAACGGGGAGGACGATGCCACCCGTTACGGCCGCAAAGGGCCGGATTCGACCGAGGATCTAGTAGAGATCCTTTCCAGCCTGTATAAGGGGGAAAAGGAGGACTTCCTTCGAACGAACCCTTTGAATGGGTTTTCCATGATCAACCCTAGAGGATGGGTAAGCGAACACCTTTAAAGGCTCAACCCATTCTCCCGAAGTTTAAGCTTCTTTACATTATGTCTTCGGCGCAGGGTCTACGCTGGACTATGGAGGACATGGTAAGTCCCGCTCCGCAACCCGAGGATCTAGAAAGATCCTTGGATCCGGCCTTCGAAGAGGACCCGGACATCGAGGTGGAGCTGATCGACGGGGTATTTCACCAGCTTAGCATGGATGGTGCTTTGGTTGCCATTACGGCGGACTACCCCGGACTGTATCCGGCTTCTCAGGTGACCGTGACCGAGGTCCGAACACCATTATCTCTTCCTTTCCCCTTTCTAACCTTCGCGAACGATGGTATGTTACAGGAAGTGCCTTTATGGCAGGAAGCCGAGCCCACGGCGGCTGACCAACAGAGGCCAGTCCGGACCAGCAGGCGAAAAAGGAGCGCGGTGCGGACGGAAACGTCGCCGCAAAGGTATAGATCGTATTTGAATTTTCAGAGCAACGTTCCTAGGAAACGCATGAGTGCTCATGATCTTTGTAGGAGAAAAAGCGCTCGTCGGACTTCAGGCGCAGAAGTTGCTGATCCAACCTACACCGGCCAGGCTCCAGCGCCCGGCCTGGAGGGGGAGGCAAGCGCAAGACGCGGGCCGGATCCTTCTCCAACGGAGGACACCGACAGACTGTCCACCACCAAGTCCGAGGTGGAGAGCGCCATGAACCATAGGCGCCGCTGGACAGTATTTCGTGAAGCGTGCTTCTCCCCTGAGGCATTGGATGCCTTTAACGCAGGGGACGCGCATCTCCGTGCCGCTCAAGATGGTTTTACCAGAGCCACGGAGCAGTATGTGAAAGACATACGGGTAAAGGAATTTTAATGGTTATATATACCAGTAGCCCCCGAGACTTAAATTGGTTATGTTAACTGATTTAAGGATCATTTGAAAACGTAGGCTCTTACCGAGAAGAATGCCCAGCTGTCTCGGGAGCTGCAAGATTGCAAGGCCCAACTTGAGGCCGCACTTGCTGCCGCAGGAGGAGACGCTGAGACCCCCCTGGTAACACATTTTTATTAATAAATATAAGCGCGGTGCGGCGTGCGCGCAAGTCTAAAAATGACATTGCAGGTGCCGCCGGACAAGATCCGGACAGGCAAGCATTGCTGCGACAGCTCAAGGCCGGCGAGAGTGTGCTGAATAGGGTGCAGCAAGAAAGGAACAAGCTCCAGGATGCCAACGCCAAGCTCGGAGAGGAGCTTAAAGGTGCTCGAGCCGAACTGTCCGGCTCCGTTAAGGAGAATCAGCGGCTTCGTCGCGGAATTTATAGTAAGTGCTTGAGCGGACTCCTTTGAGAAGAAGAGTTCGGCGAGGAAGTATATTGACATGATATGTCTTGTAGGTATACTCACAGGTCGTCCTGCAGAGGAGATGCCCGTATCAACGGGTGATCAACTTCCCGAACTGTTGCAGCTGCTCGAACGAGTTCGGCAGGCAATGAGCGGCGTCGTCCGGGCTTTATGGCCAGCCCTATCCCTACTCGAGGGCCTTGGGGAGCTTGCGGAGAAGCTTCAGGGAGTGCGGCAGCGCTTCCGTTTGTGGAAGATTTCGGCTTGCCGTCAAGGTGCCAGGGAGGCTTGGGCCATGGTGAAGACGCGGTATAAGAAGGCGGATCCCAACCATATGGCCGAAGTTGGACCGGTGGGGCCCGATGGGAAGGAGATCCCTGTGAGTTTAGTATACAGCCAAGTAGAGTTGGCTGCTAAATTCTCCCAACGGGACTGTAAGTTAGACAGCCTATTAGACGGGATTGAGGAGGAATACAATCAGTAAATTTGACAATGTATGTTTTCCTTTAAAATGACATGTGAAATGCCTTCTAGCCGGATTGTAGATCGTTTGTCTTTGCCAACCTTTTCGCTTCAACCTCGGGACCCTAGAGTCCGGAGTGTGTCCGAATACCGTTTTGGTTAAGAAACAACCGTGGTATGCATGGAGACCAGGCGTAGGGGTCATTAGTGCTTTATCAGACAAGTGCCCAACTAGTTATGTTATATTACATGGTTAGTAAGAAACATCTTCCAGGGAGAATAGTTCCGTTAAGGGTTCCTTTCCCTGGGAGGCATGCCCTAAAGTGCATGTCCAAACTGCAAAGAAAGCAGAAAAATATCTGGGGGCGGATAGATAAATAGGTAAAAAGTCATCTTTTAAGTCACCGACCGAATATTCCCTTAAGAACGCTAGCTTTCGGCTTCACCCAGTCTGAGGTACACATCCGGCTGACCCGGCAGTAATAATCGCAGAGGTGCTCCCTTTACCTCCTAGCCGAACAATCAGGAACGTAGGGGTAAGCACAGGAGCCAGGCAACCCAGCTTGGCCAAAACTTAAGTCATATCGATGCATATAATGGCGAGTAAAAGGTACATGTGGAAGCTTGACACATGTGCTGGGTATGAAACCCTTATAATTGAGCTTCTGTAAAAGAAGCCCCCAGGAATGATGAGTGCGGATGGCACGTCATGTGTATGCGAAAAATGCTAAAATAGGCCCGTAAGGGGTGTTAAATAAAAAGGCATAAAAAGAGAAACAAAAGACAGCGAAGTGTGAAAGTTTGGACGGGGGAAGGGGACGAACTCTTAGTCCGGCGCTAGGCATAGAATCGTCGGAGGCGGGCTGCGTTCCATGGGTTCGGCTCGAGTCGGTTATCCGACGCATTTCGTAGACGGTACGCTCCGCCGGTCAGGACTTGATCGATAATGAAGGGGCCCTCCCATTTGGGCTTGAGCTTGTCCTTTTTCTTGTCCGGCAGGCGTAGAACTAATTCACCAACGTTGTAAGTCTTGGCCCGTACTTCTCTGCTTTGATATCTTCGGGCCTACTTCTGATAAAATGCGGAACGAGCCTTCGCGACGTCACGTTCTTCCTCCAATGTGTCCAAGCTGTCCTGCCGATCAAGCTCGGCCTCTCTTTCCTCATACATGCGCACTCGAGGTGAGTCATGAATAATGTCACAGGGCAAAACTGCCTCTGCGCCGTATACCATAAAAATGGTGTGAATCCGGTAGTACGGTTAGGCATTGTCCGCAGCCCCCAGAGTACGGAGTCGAGCTCCTCGACCCAGTGCGTGTCAGATTTAGTAAGTGACCGCACTAGTCTGGGTTTAATGCCGCTCATTATTAGACCATTTGCTCGTTCCACTTGACTGTTGGTTTGAGGGTGATAGACTGATGCGTAGTCAAGCTTGATGCCCATATTTTTGCACCATGACTTGACCTCGTCGGCTGTGAAGTTCGTGCCGTTGTCGGTGATGATGCTGTGGGGGACTCCGTAGCGGTGTACTACCCCGGATATAAAGTCTATCACTGGTCTGGACTCTGCCGTTTTGACCGGTTTGGCCTCTATCCATTTGGTGAATTTATCCACCATGACCAATAGGTATCTTTGCTTGTGGGTTCCCCTTTTTAGGGGTCCAACCATATCAAGCCCCCAGACCGCGAACGGCCATGTAATGGGTATAGTTTTGAGGGCGGTGGGCGGCATGTGGCTCTGATTAGCAAAGAGCTGACAGCCGACGCATTTCTGGACTAAGTCCTGAGCATCTGCCCGGGCCGTCGGCCAATAAAATCCTGTACGGAATGCCTTTCCTACAAGGGCCCGGGCTGCTGCGTGGTGTCCGCCTAGTCCGGCATGAATTTCCGCCAGGAGGCTTCGCCCTTCCTCTTCGGAGATACACCTTTGAAGGACTCCGGTTGTACTTTTCTTATAAAGTTCTCCCTCATGGACCTTGTAGGCTTTCGATCGCCGGACTATGCAGCGGGCCTCGTTTTGGTCTTCGGGAAGTTCCTGCCTAAGCAGGTAGGCGAGGAAAGGTTCTGTCCACGGGGCGATTACTGCCATTATAACGTGGGCTGAAGGTGTTATGTCATTGGCTGAATCGCCAATTGGCGCGGTTCTTTCCGGTTTGTCACTTCCGGCCTCCTCTTCCCATAGTACGGATGGCTTGAAGAGCCGTTCCAAGAAGATGTTTGGAGGGACAGCATCACGTTTTGCACCGATGCGTGCCAGTACGTCGGCCGCTGGTTATTGTCTCGGGCTATGTGATGGAATTCAAGTCCTTCAAACCGAGCTGACATTTTTAAGACAGCGTTGCGATATGCTGCCATTTTCGGATCCTTGGCGTCAAAGTCTCCGTTTATTTGGGATATTGCAAGGTTTGAATCCCCGCGCACCTCTAGGCGTTGAATGCCCATGGAGACTGCCATCCGGAGACCATGTAACAGGGCCTCGTATTCGGCTGCATTGTTGGAGTCCGTGTACATTATTTGAAGTACATACTGGACCGTATCTCCGGTTGGGGACGTCAATACGACGCCAGCCCCCAGTCCGGCCAACATTTTAGAGCCGTTGAAATGCATAGTCCAATTGGAGTATGCGCCGTACTCTTTAGGGAGTTCGGCTTTGGTCCATTCAGCGACGAAGTCAGCCAAAACTTGTGACTTTATAGCTCGCCAAGGTTTATAAGTTATATCGAATGGTAAGAGCTCAATGGCCCATTTTGCAATCCTGCCCGTTGCGTCGCGGTTATTTATAATGTCATTGAGTGGTACTTCAGAGGCCACTATTATCGAACACTCTTGAAAGTAGTGCCGGAGTTTCCGGGACGCCATGAACACCGCATATGCTATCTTCTGATAGTGCGGGTAACGGGATTTGCAGGGGGTTAACACAGTGGATACATAATACACTGGTTTTTGAAGAGGGAATTTCTGCCCTTCTGTCACTCGTTCGACGATGAGGACCGCGCTTACAACTTGATGCGTTGCTGCGATGTATAATAACATTGGTTTGCTCAAAGTGGGCGCAGCCAGGACCGGATTTGTTGCCAATATGGCCTTTATTTCTTCGAGTCCGGCGGTGGCAGCATCCGTCCACTCAAAGTGTTCGGTGCGCCTGAGGAGGCGATAGAGGGGCAGCGCCTTTTCTCCTAGACGGGAGATAAAGCGGCTTAAGGCTGCCATGCATCCTGTTAATTTTTGTATTTGTTTGAGGTCTTTTGGAATATCCAACTGTGACAGAGCTCGGATTTTAGCCGGGTTTGCTTCAATTCCTCTACCGGATACAATGAAGCCCAGCAGCTTTCTGGCTGGTACGCCGAAAACGCATTTTTCCGGATTCAGCTTGATATCATATGCTCTGAGGTTGTCAAATGTGAGCCTCAAATCGTCTACTAGAGTTTCGACGTGTTTTGTTTTGACGACTACGTCGTCTACGTATGCCTCGACTGTTTTGCCGATCTGGGTGGCCAGACATGTTTGAATCATGCGTTGATATGTTGCGCCGGCATTTTTAAGTCCGAAGGGCATCGTGTTGAAGCAGAATGGTCCGTATGGAGTGATGAATGCCGTTGCGGCTTGGTCTGCTTCCGCCATCTTGATTTGATGATAGCCAGAGTATGCGTCGAGGAAACACAATGAATCGTGCCCCGCGGTAGCATCGATAATTTGGTCAATGCGGGGGAGAGGGAAGGGATCCTTTGGGCAAGCCTTATTGAGGTCTTTGAAATCGACACAGAGGCGCTAGGACTTGTCCTTCTTTGGTACCATTACCAGATTTGCTAGCCAGTCCGGATGTTTGATATCTCTGATGAATCCGGCTTCCAATAGTTTGGCTAGCTCTTCTCCCATTGCCTGTCTTTTGGGTACGGAAAATCGTCGAAGAGCCTGTTTGACTGGCTTAAATCCTTTTAGGATGTTTAGGCTGTGTTCTGCCAATCTACGTGGGATTCCGGGCATATCCGAAGGATGCCAGGCGAAAATGTCCCAGTTTTCCCGAAGGAATTCGCGTAGTGCGGCGTCTACTTCGGGGTTCAATTGTGCCCCAATGGAGGCCGTCTTTGTTGGGTCCGTTGGATGGACCTGGAATTTTATTATTTCATCTACTGGTTTGAAGGAGGTGGACTTGGATCTTTTATCGAGTATCATATCGTCCCTGTCCACCGTAGAGCGCAGCGCGGTGAGTTCTTCTGCTGCTAAGGCTTCGGATAGTGCCTCCAGGGCTAGTACAACTATCTTGTTTTTGGCGCGGAGTGCTATGTCCGGATCACTAATGAGAGTGATTATTCCGCCGGGCCCAGGCATTTTGAGCTTCATGTACCCGTAATGAGGTACTGCTTGAAAAATTGTGAATGCCTCTCGTCCTAATATAGCGTGATATCCGCTGTTGAACGGGGCCACTTGGAACGTGACTTCTTCAGATCTGTAATTGTCCGGCGAGCCGAACACCACATCGAGTGTGATTTGTCCGGTGCAGCGCGCCTCCCGGCTAGGGATTATTCCTCTGAAGGTTGTGCTGCTTCGCTCAATACGGCTCCAATCGATTTCCATTTTCCGCAGAGTTTCCTCGTAGATGAGGTTTAATCCGCTGCCGCCATCCATGAGGACTTTTGTCAGTCGAAAGCCGTCCACTATGGGACTAAGCACCAGTGCAGCTGGTGCTCTGGCTGTTTGAAATTTAGGCTCGTCGCTGGCACTGAAGGTGATAGCTGTGTCACTCCATGGATTTGCTGTTGCTATTTGGTAGACTTCGGCGAGTCTGCAGATTGTTCGCTTTCGCATATTGTTTGACGCGAAAGTTTCGAAGACTGTTGATACCGTACCAGTATTGTTGGAGTTTTTTGCGGGGCTAGAAGCTCCTCGCCACTTTTGGCCACCTGCCGTAATATCCAACATGCTCGAAGGCTATGAGTTGGGATGGCTCCCTCTGTACTATGAAGCTTACAGGGTCCATTGAGCCATCCCTCCAGTACGGTCCCGTTCCCCTTGTTGGGTTTTTGTTTTTTTGTTTTTGCATCTAGGGCCTGAGTGTAAGGCGCCCTTTTGCTGCGGACTGGGTTTGGGGTCGGATTATCCCAAAATTGATTTTTGGTTTTCCGGAAATTCTCCATCGCACAGTACTTTTTTACTATGGATGCCAGATCCGTGAAGCGCGTAATTTTGCGACGATCAATGGCGTTTAGTATTCCCTTGTCCGTACAATTATTGCAGAAGATTGAGATTGCGTTTTCTTCTCGGCAGTCCTTTATCCTATCCATAACCAGGAGGAATCTGGCCCGGTAGTGATGTACTGTTTCAGCGGGCTCTTGCCGTATTAGAGATAGATCGCATATGTCTGGGCGGGTGGGTGGACTAAGGTCCGGATCCCTGCCCATCTTGGGGCTCGAAGGCCGAGGAGTTTCCGAATTTGGAAGCTTGGTTTGCTGGACACAATCCAGCGAGTCCAGAGCGATGCATGGTTTTAAGTTCCATGCTCGATCGTAATTTGTCCCTCCGCGGAAATCCGGCATGGAGGGTTCGGGAATCCGGACATAAGTAGTTTTCAATACAGGCAAAGAGTTGTCGTATTGCTCCTCTACCACTGCGACGTGGTGGGTGGCCTGGGGAGAGTTAATCTCTCTCAGATCGGTTTTAAGCCCAATCCAGTTGTAGTCCGTAGTGACTCCCAGGGCGGCGATGCGATCCAAGAGCTCGTTAACAGATGAGAGCTCTATTGGATCCAACTGTTCGGCAGCTTTCGGGCTGACGCGAAGGTTGCTTCTGACGACTTGAGAAGTCATTGTCGAAGCGGCGGCCGGACAGGTGGTCATAAGGAAACCACCTAGCCGGATGGTTTGGCCGGCGGCCAAGGCCCCTTCGGCGAAAACACCGTCTTTGAAGACGGGTGGAGGCATCCGCCCTATCGGTGACGACACAGAGGAACTCTCAATGAAAGCACCAATGTCGGTGTCAAAACCGGCGGATCTCGGGTAGGGGGTCCCGAACTGTGCGTCTAGGCGGATGGTAACAGGAGACGAGGGACACGATGTTTTTACCCAGGTTCGGGCCCTCTTGATGGAGGTAAAACCCTACGTCCTGCTAGATTAATATTGATGATATGGGTAGTACAAGAGTGGATCTACCACGAGATCAAGGAGGCTAAACCCTAGAAGCTAGCCTATGGTATGATTGTTGTAATGTATGTTGTGTCCTACGGACTAAAGCCCTCCGGTTTATATAGACACCGGAGAGGGCTAGGGTTACACAGGGTCGGTTACAATGGTAGGAGATCTACATATCCGTATCGCCAAGCTTGCCTTCCACGCCAAGGAAAGTCCCATCCGGACACGGGACGGAGTCTTCAATCTTGTATCTTCGTAGTCTTGGAGTCCGGCGGACGATGATAGTCCGGTTATCCGGACACCCCCTAGTCCAGGACTCCCTCACTCATGGACTACCATTCGTCGTTCTTGATGTTCTGACGCTGGGCGAACCACGGAAATGGGTTCAATGACTAAGGGCTCTGTGGAAGCAGCCCTGGTCTCCTTGGTCTTGCGCTTCTTCTTGGAGGGAGCGGCATCAGAGGCTTCAGTATTCTTTCTCTTTCTGGCTTCAGCCTCGGCAGCCCTCGTCTTCTTCTGTTCTGAAGTGGTTGTGGTGGCCTTTGGCTTCGAGCCAGTCATGCTGCTTGGGAAGATAATGCGAGGGGCTTCTTGGCTTGACGGTTCAGGCAGTTCAGCAGAAAGCTTCTTCTTCCTTTTTGCAGCCATCCTGGGGTCAATGCCAGGACGGCCAAGTGACTTGCGCTTCTTAGCCTCATTGTAGGCGAGCACACACTTATCAGCCAAAAGCTTCATGCGCTCTCGTGAGCCCTGAGCTTCTTCATGTTTCTTCAGAAAAGCTTCTTTAAGCTCATGTAGCATGACTTTGAAGTTGCGGACGTCTTGAACACTTAGCATGGCCACATGCTTCTTGAATTGAGCCTTCTCATAATCAATCTTGTTCTTGAGCTCAACGATGCGTTGAGCGAGAGCGAGCTCAGAAGCAATGGCTCCATTGAAGGAAACGCTGAGGCTGATGGGAAGCTGTAAATCTTCAAAGCTGGCGTTGGGGGTGTCGAACCACTCATCAATGAAATTGTGAATGATAGCCACATCAAAGAGAGGCAAGTTGCTGAAGATTTCTGCTTCTTCCTTGCTCTTTATCAGCTGCTCAAGGGCATCATCAGCAAGATCTTCATCACTTGATAGATCAATGGGTTCTTCACGCAGAATGGCAGCAGGAGTCAAGGCTCTTTGATCAGATGGTCTGACAAGTTGCTTCTTCTTCTCCGTTCTCTTGGAGACACGGGATTGATCTTCAGACTGCACACTGGCTTCAGGAGGTGCAGTGGCCAGTGGCTTCGCACGAGAAGTCTTCGGAGGTGCAGCAGAGATTGAAGCCTTTGACTTCTTTTGCTTCTGCGGCCTTGGAGGAGGAGCAGGGGCTTCATCAAAGTCAGCACCATTATCAGAATGATCTACTCTGGCACCTTGGCCCATGATGTAGGTGATGAGGCCGTCAAGGTTGGAGAAGGGGCCGATCTCATTGGGATTAGCTTCACGGGAGCCATCAGCACGGGGAGCAGAGGGACCTGGGTTGAAGTCCAAGCCCAAGGACTTCTTGTTCTTCTTGGCCGAAGCCACAGCAAACTGGTAGTTGCGCTTGAAAAGAGAGTCGTCACGACACCATAGTAATGAGGTGGGATCTGTGTTCTCAGGCTGTGGTCCATGGACCATGCAAGGATAGAAGCCTTGGTCAATGGCTTCAGCTCGGCTCTTGGGTTGAAGACCTCGATAGAGGATATCACCCCAAGGTCTCTTGATGGCATTCTTCTCTGCATATTCCTTCGTCACAAACTTGTACGTGAACCACTCCTTATCCCAATAGCGTCGAATCCATTGGATTCGCGTCTTTCTCTGATGATAATTATCTTCAGGATCTGTCTTGTATAGTTCTGCTAAGTCATCAGGCAGATCCTTGGATGTTCCTTCTCTGCGCTGTCTGCCACCCTTCCTTGCTGATTTTTCTGCAGCCATGAACTTCAAGCTGAAGGGCTTCAATATGTTCAAAGGCTTCAGAGATTTATGCTTGCTGGTCAAGCAGGAACTGGCTTCAGGAGAATTTATATGATGCTGTAAGTATTCTGCAAACGAATGCAGACTATGAGAACCAAGGGATTCTCCCAGGGACATGTACCTCTGACAGCATTAGATATGCGAGGGAAGGGGAAGATGTCATATGCATTCTCAGAAGATTTTGAAGATAAATCAGTTTGAAGATATTGACCTCATGATGCGAAGACATTCACTTATACAAGTGAGTTGGTTCCAGATTTGTACCCATCCGTGAATAAGTACAAGTGAGGAATCAAACTAGACAGAAAATCTAAGTGAATCGACTAGGCAGTATGAGATGTAGACAGAATAGATCTAACTGGAACAGACGGAAACTACTTTCGGTAAACAGGATGAATCTTGAAGATCAAAAAGGTGGTAAAAATAGAGTTATAATTACCGCACGAAGAACTACTAGATGGGAAGAATAGGAGACCGAGCAGTTCATCCCACCGTGCCCTAACTTGGCGGCGAAGGACACCTACGGCGACGGCAGAGAGGACGATGTCCGCGGCCGGCGTGAGGACGGCGTCGGAGAAGTCGCGGCAGCTAAGCGCTTCGTCGCGGGCGTCGTCGCGTGCTAGCGGTGGCGCTAGGGTTTTTACGGAGGTGGAGAGGTGGAAGAAGGATTTCTTTACCGCAGGGGACAAGTATTTATAAGTAGGTGAGAGACACAGCGCAATTACGCTGGTGCCCCTGGCGGTTCATATCTGAGGGGCACATGGCAAGCATGCAACATACTCAGAGTTGTCCCACGTTCCCACGCCCACCAGGCATGTCGGTGAGTTGTTCCGGCTTCTCCGGATTTCAACAATAAAGATAAGCCATTTAAAACAGATTTAATGTTTGTCTCTTTGCCTTCAGCTGACTAGGACGCAGAGAAGACATTCGACAGTTTCAATAGAATGCATATGATTTGGACAGATAGAGTTTGAGATAGGAAGCATAGAGAGATTAGGGTCCGATCACATTCACTTAGTTCAAAAGATCCAATCTTGAAGACGTAGCTATAAGTGAATGCTGTAGAGGACAGAACACTAGTATATATATCAGAAAGCAATCAAATCATCATAGTGCAAAAAGTCATGAAGACAAATTAAAACTGAAGACAAACCAGATGTGAAGTCATTGCAATATAACGCCTTGAGTGAAACACTTCAAACAAAGAAGGTTGGTGGTGGCGTTACCCATCGTATAGGAAGTATTAGACCCATACACGGCGCACAATTATCGTGGCGCTCTGAAGTCAAATTCCATGTTAATGTATTCACACTCAGAGTGTAAATCTTCATTGATTGAAGATATACATTACTTTGTGTGTTGCACATCTAAGTCATCAATATGCATAAGTGTTAGGATGTGTGCCTGATCACAGGACATTAGAGGATTCCAAGATATTTAGCTCACACCGTAACTTGCAAAATCTTTTCTCATCCAAGGGCTTTGTGAAGATATCTGCCAGTTGCTCTTTAGTGTTGACGTGAATGATATCGATATCTTTCTTCATAACATGATCTCTGAGAAAGTGATGACGAATTTCAATGTGCTTTGTCTTCGAGTGTTGGACTGGATTGTTGGCTATTTTGATGGCACTTTCGTTGTCACAGAAGAGAGGTACTTGTTTCAGGTTAATGCCATAATCCTTGAGAGTTTGCTTCATCCAGAGAAGCTGAGGACAATAGGATCCAGCAGCAATGTATTCAGATTCAGCAGTTGAGAGTGACACACAGTTCTGCTTTTTCAAAGACCAACAGACAAGTGATCGACCAAGAAAATGACATGTGCCTGATGTAGACTTGCGATCCACCTTGTCACCAGCATAATCAGCATTCGAGAATCCAACCAAATCAAATTTTGAGCCCTTGGGATACCATAATTCGAGTGTTGGGGTGTAAACCAAATATCGAAGAATTCGCTTCACAGCTAAGTGATGCGATTCCTTTGGTGCCGCTTGGAATCGAGCACACATGCAAACACTATGCATAATATCCGGCCTAGATGCACATAAATAAAGCAAAGAACCAATCATGGAGCGGTATACCTTTTGATCGAACTCTTTACGATTGTCGTCGGGACCAAGATGGTGTTTGGCTGGCATTGGCGTCATGTAGCCTTTGCAGTCTTCCATTCCAAACTTCTTCAGACAATCTTTGAGGTATTTTTCTTGAGATATGAAGATGCCATTTCTTTGCTGACGAATTTGAAGACCAAGGAAGAACTTCAGCTCACCCATCATGGACATTTGATATTGCTCTTGCATCATGTACCCAAACTCATCACTATACTTCTGGTTAGTGCATCCGAAGATTATGTCATCCACATATATTTGGCACACAAACAGTTCACCATCATATGTCTTCGTGAAGAGAGTGGGATCGAGGGATCCAGGTTTGAAGCCTTTGCTCTTCAGGAAGTCTTTGATTGTATCATACAAGGCACGAGGGGCTTGTTTGAGGCCATACAGTGCTTTGTTTAATTTGTACACCATATCAGGATGTTTTGGATCTTCAAAGCCAGGTGGCTGTGCGACATATACTTCTTCTTCAATCTTGCCATTGAGAAATGCACTCTTTACATCCATTTGATATAGCAAGATATTGTGATGATTAGCGTAGGCTAGCAGTATGCGAATAGCTTCAAGCCTAGCAACAGGAGCAAATGTTTCAACGAAGTCGATTCCTTCAACTTGAGTGTATCCTTGAGCCACAAGACGTGCTTTGTTTCTGACGACTTGACCATGCTCATCTTGCTTGTTTCGATATATCCATTTTGTACCAATAATGTTATGCTTGCGAGGATCAGGTCGCTTGACAAGTTCCCAGACATTATTTAGTTTGAACTGTTGGAGTTCTTCTTGCATGGCTTGAATCCATTCAGGTTCCATAAAAGCTTCAGCAACTTTCTTAGGTTCTGATATTGACACAAATGAAAAGTGCCCACAGAAGTTTGCTAGCTGTGTTGCTCTTGATCGAGTGAGCGGACCAGGTGTATTGATGCTGTCAATTATCTTCTTTATTTGAACTTCATTTGCAACACGAGGATGAACAGGACAAAGATTTTGCTCTGGCTGATCATTGTCATCATTGGACGGATTTTCTTCGGTCTGAGCATTGTCTTCAGGTTGATTTGGTGCATAGATGATAAGTTCCTCTATAGGCTGTGCTTCAAAGGGCATGATTTCACCAGTTCCCATCAGCTTGATTGCCTCGTTTGAAGGAGCTTCATCCAGTGTACTTGGCAGAATCTCTCTTTGTGAACCATTGGTTTCATCAAACTTCACATCCACAGTTTCAACGATCTTATAGAGGTAAACATTGAAGACTCTGTAGGAGTGTGAATCCTTTCCATAGCCAAGCATGAAGCCTTCATGAGCCTTAGGTGCAAATTTTGACTTGTGATGGGGATCCTTTATCCAGCATCTTGCTCCAAATACTCTGAAGTAACTGACGTTTGGCTTCTTGCCAGTAAGTAGCTCATATGATGTTTTGTTCAGAAGCTTATGAATGTATGCATGGTTGATGATGTGACATGTTGTATCAATAGCTTCAGGCCAGAATTTTCTTGGTGTCTTGTACTCATCTAGCATTGTTCGAGCCATCTCAATGAGGGTTCTCTTTTTGCGCTCAACAATGCCATTTTGCTGAGGTGTGTACGGAGCAGAGAACTCATGAGTGATTCCCATTGTATCCAGATACAGATCAAGTCCAGTGTTCTTGAATTTAGTGCCATTGTCACTTCTGATGTGCTTGATCTTCATGCCATAATTGTTCATTGCTCGATTTGCGAAGCGCCTGAAGACATCTTGCACTTCAGTCTTGTAAAGAATTATATGAACCCATGTGTATCTTGAGTAGTCATCAACAATGACGAAGCCATAGAGACAAGAAGTTGTTGTGAGGGTGGAGTAGTGCGTAGGTCCAAATAAGTCCATGTGTAACAGCTCGAAGGATTGAGATGTTGTCATGATTGTCTTCGAGGGGTGCTTTGCCCTTGTCATCTTTCCAGCTTCACAGGCACCACACAGATGATCCTTCTTGAACTTGACATCCTCGATGCCAATGACATGCTTCTTCTTGACGAGTGAGTGTAAGTTCCTCATGCCAGCATGTCCCAGCCTTCGATGCCAGAGCCAGCATTCTGAAGCTTTTGTGAGAAGACAAACGGCAAGCTGTGGACCTGCTGAGAAATCTACCATGTATAGATCATCTTTCTGATATCCTTCAAAGACTAGAGATTTGTCAGATTACATTAGTACAAGGCAACGATATTTTCCAAATATCACAATCATGTTCAAGTCACAAAGCATTGAGATAGACATTAAGTTGAAACCAAGGGATTCAACAAGCATCACTTTATCCATGTGTTGATCCTTTGAGATTGCAACTCTACCTAGACCCAATACCTTGCTTTTACCAGTGTCAGCAAATGTAATGTGACTTTTGTCAGATGGACGTAAGGTTGAGTCCATGAGAAGACTTCGATCACCAGTCATATGATTTGTGCATCCACTGTCCATAATCCATTCTGAAGCTTTTGGTGATGTACCCTACAGTGCAGTTAGGAGGATAGGCTTCACAAGAGTGTTGTGAAGCATAAGCATTTGACACATATAGGGACAGTCACAGCTTATAACAAAGTTAGGCCATAGTATGACTGATAAGAAATTCAGATGTGAAGCATATAGAATGACATTTCATCGTGCGTCCTCAGTGAGTTTTAGGTCCCCAGCAATAGTATCGGATGCCATTGATTGCTGGCTGGAGACCGTTTTCTACAAAAGAGAGTTAATTCTTCTTTGCCACCCACATCTTCAGTGGGGGCTTAGAAGCAATGAGTCTAAGTGCGGCATCTGAGAATTTTGGCTTTGGAGCCCTAGCAAATAGCCTTGCAGGAGATGAATGATACTCATATGAATAAGCAGAAAAGTTCTTAGTCCTATGAACATAGCGGTTCGAAGATACACGCTCATAATCATAAGTCTGAGCATGATTTCCCTGCAAAACATTTGCGTTAGGGTGACTCATATGAGTCATGTATCTGTATGAAGCCTTTGGGCCATATGAAGCTATAGGTCTGGGGTTTGTCTTCTTCCTTGGTGGTGTCATGATGACATTCACAGGAAGATTCTCAATGTACTGCTTAGGTACCCAGATCTTCTTCATAGGTGGTCCATTCCTGCAGTTAGTACCAATGTACCTGGCAAACACTTCACCATTCTGATTTTTGAACAGCTTATAGTTTGCATCAAAGGATTCATCAATGATAATAGGATTAGCACAGGTAAAGCCAGATAAGGTGGATGGATCTACTGAAGGTTCCTTTGCAGCAACCCATGTGGTTTTGGGGTACTGCTCAGGCTTGCAGTACGAGCCATCAACATTCATTTTCCTTTCGAACCCAACACCCTCTTTCCTAGGGTTTCGGTTCAGAATCTGCTTTTTGAGGACATCGCAGAGAGTCTGATGTCCCTTCAAACTTTTGTGCATCCCTGTTTCAAGCAATGTCTTCAACATAGCATTTTCATCAGGAATAGCAGTGGTATCCTCCGCAGAGGGGTTAGCAACCACATCAGTAGGTGAAGACAATGAAACAGTAGCAGCAGTGGAACATTCAGCAACAGATGTAGCGTTATCATGCACAATGCATTTTAGACATGGTGGTTCAAATCCATCCTGAGCGGAACTGGTCCGTTGAACGCGAAGTGACTCATTCATCTTTTAAAGATCTTCATGAGCCGCTCTCAATTTTTCAAGCTCTTGTTTCCTTTGAAGATAATCATAGGAGAGCCTTTCATAAGTAGTTGAGAGCGATTCATGACGACCTTCAAGTTCTTGGTACTTAGCATGAAGATTTTTTATGTCATCAACTAAGGACTGTGAACGTGTCATTTCAGCGTCCAGCAGGTCATCGCTTTTGTCTAACAGTTTTTGAGTATGTTCCATAGCCTTTTGTTGTTCAGTTGCAATTTTAGCAAGTGTTTTGTAGCTGGGTTTGGATTCACAATCAGAGTCATCTTCACTTGAAGTTTGAAAGTAAGCATCGCGTGATTTTACCTTGGCACCACGTGCCATGAAGCAGTAGGTGGGAGTAGGATCGTCTTCGTCATTAGCTTCAGCGTTGTTGTGGAAGTCATTGTCTTCAGTGTTGAAGATGGACTTGGCAACATAGGCAGTGGCTAGAGCCAGACTTGCAACGCCAGGGTCAGACTCCTCTCCAGACTCCACCTCCGCCTCCTCCGGAGCCGACTCCTCCTCTGAATCCATTTCCTTGCCAACAAAAGCTCGAGCCTTGCCAGATGAGCTCTTCTTGTATGATGAAGACTTGGAAGAAGACTTAGAAGATTTTGAGGATTTCTTCTTCTTCTTGTCATCGGAATCATATTCCTTGCTTTTCTTCTTCTTCTTCTCATTGTCCCACTATGGACACTCAGATATGTAGTGACCAGGTTTCTTGCACTTGTGGCAGGTTCTCTTCTTGTGATCATGTGTGGAAGCTTCATCATTCCTTGAGCTAGATCGTGAAGACTTTCTGAAGCCTTTCTTCTTAGTGAATTTCTGGAACTTCTTCACAAGCATAGCAAGTTCCCTTCCAATGTCTTCAGGATCTTCAGAACTGCAGTCAGATTCTTCTTCAGATGAGGAAGCAACTTTTGCCTTCAAAGCACGAGTTCGGCCGTAGTTTGAGCCATAGATATCTCTTTTCTCAGATAGCTAGAACTCATGTGTGTTGAGCCTCTCAAGTATATCAGACGGATCGAGTGTCTTGAAGTCAGGATGTTCTTGTACCATGAGGGCAAGGGTGTCAAAGGAGCTGTCAAGTGATCTCAGCAGTGTTTTGACGATTTCATGCTTGGTAATCTCAGTTGCGCCAAGAGCTTGAAGTTCATTTGTGATATCAGTGAGGCGATCAAACGTGAGCTAGACATTTTCATTGTCATTTCTCTTGAAGCGGTTGAAGAGGTTGCGAAGAACACTGATTCTTTGGTCTCTCTGGGTTGAAACGCCTTCGTTGACCTTGGATAGCCAGTCCCAGACTAGCTTCGACGTTTCCAGAGCACTCACACGGCCATACTGTCCTTTGGTCAGATGACCACAGATGATGTTCTTTGCAGTAGAGTCCAGTTGAATGAACTTCTTGACATCAGTGGGGGTGACACCTTCACCAGTTTTGGGAATGCCATTCTTGACGAGATACCAGAGGTCGACATCAATGGCTTCAAGATGCATACACATCTTATTCTTCCAGTAGGGATATTCAGTTCCATCGAACACGGGACAAGCAGCGGAGACCTTGATTATCCCTGCAGTCGACATAGCTGAAACTCCAGGTGGTTAAACCGAATCACACAGAACAAGGGAGTACCTTGCTCTGATACCAATTGAAAGTGCTAGTATCGACTAGAGGGGGGGTGAATAGGCGATTTTTATGAAAGTCTTCAAAACTTGGAAGTTTCGAAGACAAACAACAGAAATAACCTAATTTATATGCAGCGGAAGATAAACTACCCTAAGCAAGCCATAGTCAAGTAGGTAATGGTGTGAAAGTACAGGACTAATAGCAGTCAGGTAGCAAGGATCAAGATGGAAGATAGTGTGAAGCCAATCAACAATAGTAGTCAAGCAATGAAGTCAAACAGATACACAGATAGGCAATGACTTCATGAAGACAAACTTAAGTAAGGTTGGTAGGGATAGAACCAGTTGCTTGTTGAAGACACAGGATTTGTTGGACCAGTTTTAGTTGCTGTGACAACTGTACGTCTGGTTAGGGAGGCTAAGATTTAACTCAGAAGACCGTGTCTTCACCTTATTCCCCTTGAGCTAAGGACACCCAGTCCTCGCCCAACCACTCTGGTAAGTCTTCAAGGGAGACTTCCAAACATTCACAGACTTCGTTCACCAGCAATCCACAATGACTCTTGGATGCTCAGAACGCGATGCCTAACCGGCTGGAGGATTCACAGTCCTAAAGTGTAGTAAGTCTTCAGGTCACACAGACAGAAAGACTTCAGTGATGCCTAACACTCTTTGGCTCTGGGTGTTTGGGCTTTGTCCTCGCAAGGATTTCTCTCTTTCTCAAATGCTTCGAGGTGGGTTGCTCTCAAACGACAAAAGCCGTGCACAAACTCTGAGCAGCCACCAATTTATGGTGTAGGGGGTGGGCTATTTATAGCCACTAGGCAACCCGACCTGATTTGTCCAAAATGACCCTGGGTCACTAAGGAACTGACACGTGTTCCAACGGTCAGATTTCAAACACACGCGGCAACTTTACTTGGGCTACAAGTAAAGCTGACTCATCCAGCTCTGGATAAGGTTTTCTCTCATTGTCTTCGCTCGAAGACATATGATTTGAGTTGAGCATCACTTCAGTCACTCTGACTTAGTTCACTTGGACCCCACTTAACAGTACGGTGGTTCCTATGACTCAACAAAGAAGAAAAGGAAACAACGAAACCACACAGTCTTCGCGCTCCAAAGTCTTCGCACAATGTCTTCTCATGTCATAGTCTTCAATATGAATATCTTCTCATACCACCATTGTCTTCAATGTCTTCATACATTTTTAGGGGTCATCTTCGGTAGGTAAAACGAATCAATGAGGGACACTACCTGCGTTATCCTGCAATTCTCACAAACGCATTAGTCCCTCAACCAACTTTGTCGTCAATACTCCAAAACCAACTAGGGGTGGCACTAGATGCACTTACAATCTCCCCCTTTTTGGTGATTGATGACAAACTGGTTGAAGTTTTCAACGGGGATAAATATGTGAAATTGTAAGGATAGGGAATTGTCTTCATAAGTTGCAAGGGCTCCCCCTGAAGATGTGCATATAGGTAATTTGCTTTTGGAATGCAAATGCACATGGCAGGTTGTACTTTTGGAGATCCACTTCAACTTATGAAGATAATTCATCATGCATGAAATGATATAGCAAGAAGAATGACATGCATAATGAAAAATGGACGTCTACTGAATGATCTAAGTGTGGAAGTTATCATCGCACATGCGGAATTTATCATCGCATCATAGTAAAGCAAATAAGCAGCAGAAGTAGCAGACGACCATCAAGCTTATAGAGCATCTCCAGATTATGCATAGAATGATTAGTAGCAACATGTTTACATAGCATCACCAAATAACAGATTCAGCCTAGCAAAACAGCAACAGCAAGTACACTACTTAACAAGCTCGATTCACTCACCACAAGTCATTGCATGACAAGATAAGCATAGAATCATCAAGAAGACATGTTTGTGAAACAAACCAAGGCAATAAAAAGACCATAGCATGCAAGGATCAACTATAGCAACCTTGGCTAAATTGAATAACAAGTAAACAATCTGCCAGGAAACATTTTGAAGCAAAAGTAGAGCACCAAAATGACATGCTAGACTACTCCATAATTGCAAACAAGGGCCTGAATGGATAGACAATAACCATATGTTCAAAACACCCTTACTGAAGTATCTCAAAATAAGCATGGATCTCTCTGTAGCATCAAGTTTACATGGCATCAAAATAACAGCAGAACAGGGACTAAAATCAGCAATATCACGAAGCCTAGTTTGCATACTTGTGCTAGTCACCACATTGATCACAAAAATACATGGCATACACCCCTGGAAAGATGGCATGGCATAGATCAAAACACATGTAGACATCAACCTCATAGGATGCACACATCAATCATGGCAAAAATGACAAATGAGCAAGTTATAACAGTTTCAGCAGATTAACAGCAACATGCACTCTTCCAACAGCATTTCTGGCATCAAGATGAGCTCAAATGAAAATGATGCAATGGAATGAAATGAAGTACTCGTCGAGGAGAACAATTTGACATATTACACGCACGAAACGGAGCTACGCATGCAGAGATACAGCAGGTCAAACATGGCATGATAATTACTGAATCTGGGGACTTAGGCATTTTTACCTCCGGGAAAAGTCAACCCGGGATGGAGGCGTTCCGGGACGGAGGGGTCCGGGATGGGGACGGCGCGTTTGGATGGTGGTCTTGGTGGATCTGATCCAGGCGGGGTTGGATCCGGCCGCTCGCACTCCGGCGAGCTCCGGCGGCGGCGACGGAGGACGACGGCGAGGCGGGGACGACGCTG